>NC_069503.1:165940412-166197912 GCF_027579735.1 Bombina bombina | reverse complement strand
GTGTTAGAAAAAAAACAGCACAAATCCATTTTCCCATTGACTTACATTGACACACGGGAAAAGACCCTCATATACCTACATCTAATTAATAAGATTATCACTAATATACACTCATCGATGCATACAAACAATATACACCACATGACATACCAAAAAAAGTTATTTATTACAAAATGAACACGATTTAGTTACTTTTTCACTCAAGCTAATGACGTCACTCACTTTACGAGGAAAACCAGTCTTTGAAAAAAAAATTACCAAATTTTAGAGCCTCCATTGACTTCTATGGGGAAGACGTGCTCGTGCACGCGAAACACAGATTTCCCTAACGCACGCAAATAGCGTAGACCGAAAAACTCCAAATACCAGCGCTAGAAAATACATGCTTTTCTGCGTTAGACCCAGCTATGATAAATAGATCAAGAAATGACTATTTCCCTATGGTGGACTTATGGATTGTACTTATTGAATATTCACAACACCATTAAATTGTTTCAGACTTTTATATTACATCAACTACAAATCAACATCACTAGTAACAAACTTTTTTTTAAAAAATATTACATTTAAACGGACACAAAAATAATTTAAACTTTTCAGGATTCACAAACAGTACACAATGGGAAACAATTCTCATTTACCTTTATTATTGCATTTCATTTATTCAACTCATATGCTTGCAGCAACAGCATATCTACATATGCTTAACACATGATCAGTCATGGATGCACATACATTACTTTTACCATTCACTCATACATGTGCATTCAAATGATGGGGGAAAAACACATTACATTCTCTATAGGAATCACAAAACAGAACATATGGATTTTAATGTACTTTTAACATCATGATTCCATCACAATAAACCATTAGGAATTACGTACAAGAAGAACATCATTACACCAGATTACAGATGTCACTTTATGGGAAGGAACAACAATGCCAGACCGCTATATAGAAGTCAGCATATGTGGGACACAATCACAATATATACGTAGATGTACATAACACGCATCACCCATCATGCAACCACAAAGCACACATTTAGATTTTATTCCGCACACAATAACAATGTAGCACAATACAACAACACAATGAGGATTTCTGAACTACATAGGCAGGTTAATAATATGATGACTTCATTAGAAGATTCAACCATACACATCACAGATTCACGACTGTACCGCCCCTTTCTGAACTTTAACACTCAATACTACAATACAACATATACGTAAATAAGAGTTTGGAACAGCATTATTAGGGAGATTTGAATGGGACAATTAATAAATATTGTCAGATCGCAAATCACTTATATATATAATACTACAGATGACAGCCGGAAGTTATTCAGTATTAGTGCGATTTGAAAGGGACGCATACAATATTGACATCTCGGCAATCACTTATATCTACAATAATACAGATGACAGCCGGAAGTTATTCAGCATTAGTGCGATTTGAAAGGGACGCATACAATATTGACATCTCGGCAATCACTTATATATACAATACTACAGATGACAGCCGGAAGTTATTCAGCATTAGTGCAATTTGAAAGGGACGCATACAATATTGACAGCTCGGCAATCACTTATATATACAATACTACAGATGACAGCCGGAAGTTATTCAGCATTAGTGCGATTTGAAAGGGACGCATACAATATTGACAGCTCGGCAATCACTTATATATACAATACTACAGATGGCAGACGGGAAGTTCGGAATTATTATTGCGATTTTAAAGGGACGCATACAATATTGACAGCTCGGCAATCACTTATATATACAATACTACAGATGACAGCCGGAAGTTCTTCAGTATTAGTGCCATTTTAAATGGACGAGTACAATATTGACACCTCGGCAATCACTTATATATACAATACTACAGATGGCAGATGTTACTTTATCGTTTACAAACAATGTTGCAGCAACATTGCTCGATCACATTCGATGCACATTATACACAACTATGCACTTTCATTCATGTTAGCCTGGACGTGTGCTTGTTACTATAAGATCGCGTTTAAGAAATATTGATTACACATATGATCAAACATTACAAACATGCACTGTATGTGTGATATTTGACACTTTCACATTGAGATTCATTGTTGGAAAACATTTCAGCAAACAACAAAATAACGCCCACTGTGAAAGCATTCGCGCCGCTCACATACAAACAAGTGAATACAATCAGCAATCATTACAAACTCAATACCATTGGACTAATTGTACTATAAATCCCCCAAACAACATGGCCAAAGCATCACTTGTGATCCACATCAGATCAAGTGCATACCTTGTTACGCTGTTTTGAAAGATGGATGACGATGACATGGTAGACGCTGCTGGTGCTGCTATTGGCGAACTAGCTGTTGGTCGAATCAGGCAGCCTCGGAGGCTCAGACTGAGACGAAGGGGTCGTCTGGTTCGAGGTCCTCCTGTCTACAGGGTGAGACCCACCTTGGAAAACATGAGCGACTTTGAGGTTTATGATAAGTATCGGCTCAATCGCGAACAGCTCATTGGCCTTTACGATCTTCTTAAACCTCATTTGGAGCCACGTATAAGAATAAGGACTGCTGTTCCCGCCATGAGTAAGATGCTAAGTTGTCTATACATCCTGGCCTCCGGGAGTTTTCAATCCGGAGAACTGTACATGCATGGCCTGGCTCAAAGTACATTCTCTGTGGTGTTTGATAACTTTCTGGACGCCATGGTACGTATCAGTAAGCAATACATAGGATTCCCACAGAATGATGGTGATTGGAGGTGCCTGAAGCGGGAATTCTTTGATATTGCTCAATTGCCCAATGTCTTGGGAGCCATAGATTGTACCCACATTGCGCTGCGTGCTCCAATTGATGACTTGCCCTTCAGAAATCGCAAACATTTTCATAGCCTCAACGTGCAGTATGTTTGTGACGCACAGATGAGGATTATGCATGTGTGTGCGAATTTTGGAGGGGCTAGTCATGATGCCCGCATCCTCTCTCTGTCCTCCCTGTGGAGACCATTTGAGGAAAGACAAATGCCCCCTGGTTATCTCATTGGTGAGTATTTGTGCACAACATGGTTAATTAGTTTGACAATTGCCACTGTAGTTTTAAAATGTTAGCGTAATGTTCAGCTATAGGATGCAATTTAACCATTAATTTTATTTTTCCGCTAATGTCTACTTTTAGTTCAATGCAGATATGTAGCATGTCTTACCTTAAATGCTCAGAGAATGCAATGTAACCATTTAGTTTGCATTTTACACAATTTTGGGTTTAGGAGAAATACGCATATGTAGCATGTCTTAGCTGAAATGGGAAGATATTAGCTAATGCAATTTAACCATGTCATTGTCTCTTTCCGCTAATGTCTACTTTTAGTTCAATGCAGATATGTAGCATGTCTTACCTTAAACGCTCAGATAGAGAATGCAATGTAACCATTTAGTTTGCATTTTACACAAGGTTTGGTTTAGGAGAAATACGCATATGTAGCATGTCTTAGCTGAAATGGGAAGATATTAGCTAATGCAATTTAACCATGTCATTGTCTCTTTCCGCTAATGTCTACTTTTAGTTCAATGCAGATATGTAGCATGTCTTACCTTAAATGCTCAGATAGAGAATGCAATGTAACCATTTAGTTAGCATTTTACACAAGGTTTGGTTTAGGAGAAATAAGCATATGTAGCATGTCTTAGCTGAAATGGGAAGATATTAGCTAATGCAATTTAACCATGTCATTGTCTCTTTCCGCTAATTTCTACTTTTAGTTCAATGCAGATATGTAGCATGTCTTACCTTAAATGCTCCGATAGAGAATGCAATGTAACCATTTAGTTTGCATTTTACACAAGGTTTGGTTTAGGAGAAATATGCATATGTAGCATGTCTTAGCTGAAATGGGAAGATATTAGCTAATGCAATTTAACCATATCATTGTCTCTTTCCGCTAATTTCTACTTTTAGTTCAATGCAGATATGTAGCATGTCTTACCTTAAATGCTCAGATAGAGAATGTAATGTAACCATTTAGTTTGCATTTTACACAAGGTTTGGTTTAGGAGAAATACGCATATGTAGCATGTCTTAGCTGAAATGGGAAGATAGAGAATAAGATTGAACTAGATTATTCTTTTCAAAAATAAACATTTGTTAGTGGATTATCGTGTACAAAAACTTTTATTGGAATCAAAATAATATTTTGAGGATTCAGTTTGAATTATGTTCTGTTCATAATTTATAGGGGATTCTGGGTACATGAGCCGGCCTTGCCTTATTACCCCCTTGCGTAGCCCGACTGATGTGTCTGAGGAGCGCTACAATAGGGCTCATAAGAGAACCAGGGCGGTGGTTGAACGAATGTTCGGGCTCCTGAAGATGAGGTTTAGGTGCCTTGACCGGTTGGGAGGAGCCCTCCAGTACAACCCAAAGAAGGTGGCTAAGATCATTGTAGCCTGTACTGTCCTGCATAATATTGCACAGCGGGCTGGGATGCTGCAGGGCGTCCAGGCGCAACGAAACCCCCTCAGAGATGAGGAGGATGATCCTGTTCTAGAGGGGCCATTCTGGGACGAGGGGCTCAATGTCAGAGCAGACATCATCAACCGCCACTTTAGACGGTAAATAATAGAAGTTAGACTGGAGTATTGTCAATAGATGTGAACTCTAGGGAAATGACAAGTAGAGAATTGTGCAAACAGGTTAGGATTGTTCATCAAATGCTAAAAATGTGTTTCATTTATTAATATAGGTGATGCTCTGGGCATTGGGTCCTGTAGCGAGTCTTTGCCACCTGGTTTTTAAAGAGGACATCAGCTGGTAAGTATAAATGTATGGAATGTTGCTGCCATGAATTGTACACAAATACATCATATGGCATACATTTTCAAAACTAGTATTTAGTTTACACATTACTTAAAATGTACATACTCAGAAAGGGATCCTCTAGCATAACTATCCTCTAGCATGACTATGGTTCAATGTCACACATTAGAGGTTCGTTCTGCTCAATATGACTCATCTTCACGCTTGATAGAACATAACACAAGATGCTACACACGCTTAGTAAGCTAGTGACAGAAATGTATTCTGAAATGGGGGGTGGTAGAGGGGTACAGAACTGATTCACACACTTGTAGTAATTTTTATTAAACTTTTTCTGCCATTAGGGAGCTGACTTAATCTAAAGACTGAAAGGGAAGAATTAGAAGCCTGACAGTCAAGATTGCCCAGACTGACAGTGGAAAAAGCCAAGATTAAAATTGAAGTATACCAATGGGATCATGTCTGGCATTATCTTTCCAATCTGCTGACCTTGAAAAACATACAAAGACATGTTCACATGGTAAGTGCCAACTATTTGATAGAATAAGGCTGTGGAGGCATCCTATTGGAGACACTTAGATTATTTTCTAATTTTTAGATGGTATTTCACAGTCCTCTATTTTTGAAATGATGAATAAGGCACCTATTGAAGATCAACTGTTTACCCCTGAATTGACTTTCAAAGACCATGCATTATCCAGGTTGGTGTACCAATGCATGCTAGTTAAGAATCACAGGAAGAATGTTGAATATTAGTAGCTTACATACATTAGTCATATTTAGTTCATAATTAGATATTTAGGGATCACAATCAGACACTTAGATGATTTTACTTTTTTAGATGTTATTTCAGTCCTCTATTTTATGAACTGATGAATAAGACACCTATTGAAGATCAACTGTTTACCCCTGAATTGACTTTCAAAGACCATGCATTATCCAGGTTGTTGTACCAATGCATGCTAGTTAAGAATCACAGGAAGAATGTTGAATATTAGTAGCTTACATACATTAGTCATATTTAGTTCATAATTAGATATTTAGGGATCACAATCAGAAAAAGGAATACATATTATAGTTGATATAGAGGTATTTGAATGGGCATGAAATATTACATTTATGTTCAGCATACATATATATTTTTGAAATGTGATATACATTATTATGTATAATTAGAAATTCAGATATTTAAATTTAATTTTTACTACACAATATAATGGTGTATGTTTATTTTATTTATTTTTAAATTTAATTAATAAATATCTTGATAAAATGTTGAACAAAGTTAGAGCATAGACACAAGATGATTGTAAATGTATTTTATGAATATTTGACAACGTGTGTATTAACTTTGTTAAAATATTTTTTTTTAATTTCAGATTGTCATCTGATGACTTCCAGGAATATTTTTTTGTTTTTGTTTCAGAAACTTTTAATTTTTTAAATGGTAATAATAAACATTTTATTATTAAATACACTCTTTTGAACAGATTATAATAAATATCCATATAATCTGTCAATAAAAAACAATTTGACTCCCATGACTGGTAGTTGTCTATTTGACAAGCACATGCATAAGATCAAATAATGCATTAATTTTAGAAAATCCACTGATTCTGAGAATATTAAATTAAACTATCTTTTTTAAATTAATTGGGGACTGAGATCCATCGATGCTTTTCTTTTGAAATTCTTAGATGTTAAAATAATTTCGTATATGTAGTCAAAATTTGACATAAATTATTTTGTTTCACTTTTAAGAAGGGGAAGTGGTTCAATTACATTAAAGTGACAGTGTTGTTGAATGTAAAATTAATTTTATAAGATCTTGTATCTTCCTTAGGTATCTCAAAACATTATTTTATTAAATTATTTAATTTTTACATTTATAAATGGTAGGTCATTTAACTTCATATTTTTCACAAGCTAGTTATTGGATGCCAGGTTAATAGATTTTATTTTCTAGTGGAGTCATTTAAAGGGACATTTAACTATAGTTATTAATATTATGTAGTTTTTAAAATCTTACCTCTTGGGTTAGACATCACATATCTATATATAATTTTCATTCCCCTTTAGTTTATTTTGACAATGTTAAATCAACATTCCAAATGTTTGGTCCTTAAACGGACATTCACAAAGTATATTGTGTATTGATTTTTAAAAAATTCATAAAAGAATTTAAACATATTTAGAAAGTACTATAGAATTACATTCAGTCTTTAAATATACTTTGAAAAAGATACATCAATGCACATATCTTAGTCAATTACATAAGGCATCTATGTGCAACCAACAATCAGCATCAAAATAGCCTATGTAGATATGTATTTAATCCAAGAATATATATAATTACAATCTAATGATTGAATACCAAAACATATTAAGTTGTTCAAATATTATAATCTTATCCAAAATGCATACATAACATATAGCTTAATGTCCCTCTAAGCTGAAGACTGCGAAATACATCCTTTACAATATATATTTCAGTCAGTGTGTAAAACAATCCAGAAGTTAATCTAAATATGCTTTACTCATATGTTATACTAATTTAGCAAAAGGAAGGTGCCTAGGTTTCTGATTTTTCAAGCAATATTGTGAAATGTCTCTTTAAAGGGACATGAACTCAAAATATACTTAAAGGGAGACAGTTAAAATATTAATGATTTATACATTCTGAATGAGTATTCTATTTTAAGCAACTTAAAAAATTGTCTCATATTATGAATGTTCCTCGTGATGTTGCTATCATTACTTTAAAAATAAGGCATTAAATAGATAATTTATTTGCTTCAGTACTCTGGACAGAACTTGTTTTTTTTGGTTGGATTAATTTATCCAACAATCATCAAGGACAACCCAAGTTTTTTGCAACAATTGTCCGTAATCTAAAATATCATTATTGATTTGCAAAGAAAGATAACAAGATAATTCTTAACATTTGAGAATCGGATTAAATTATAAAGTTGCTTAACATTTCATGCTCAATCTGAATCACAAACGCTAAATTTGTTTGGACAGTGTCCCTTTAAGAGATTTAAAGAGTGTATTTACTTCTCTTCTTATCTTGACATACTTTGCTTGAAAAGCATATCGAGATAGGCTCAGTAGATGAAGATTGGTGGATGTACAGAGATGCCTTATGTGATTGGCTCAACCATGTGCATTTAAATTTCTTCTGTTGAGGATATCTAAATACTAAGATAAATTGATTTACATTTTAAAGTCTAAACAATTTTCTATCTCTACAGATCATTTGATACAATTGTTTGTTTGTAATGTCTATTTAAAAATAAAGACGCCATTGCACAATAACATATATGAGCAGTTCAGACAAATACAAGCTCGAGGTTTATTTACTAATAACAAACAAACCTGTAGTTTAACATTTATAAACAGATTATCCAAGTTACTGACATTATAACCTGAATTTGAACATTCAGAAATATTGCGTGGGAAACGGATCTTGAAACACCAGATTTGCATCTTTAAACATTAGAGTCTAATGTCACGCAATAGCACACAATCAATGTGCATTATGAAATACATTTAATAGAGCAATATCAATACTTCACAATAAGTCAACAAATTGATTTTATGAACAATAAAGACATACAATATTAAATGTGTATTTGTATTAAAGAAACAGACCGTTATTAAACCGAAAAATGTATACAACATTTAATAATGTGACAGTATTAGATTTTAAAGAGAATTTAAACATTAATATTTAACGGATCACGGATATTAAATCTGCGTCACACATATCCGCATGACAGGCCCATGAGTTACAAATAAGTCTACATGAAAAATGAAGTAACAGCACCACCAGGAGGTATGTGTAAGGAAGTTACTAAGATATGAAACATTAAGGAACGGCCAATCAGAGTTCATCACACAAACACAACTTGAGTCAGGATGGTCTCACAGACATTCTAACAATATTTCAAACTTTTATCCAATCAGATGTACAGATAACTTGTCCCATGGTGCATCTCATGTTTACTTCACCATATAAAAGTCAATTACACGTTGCCATCTTTGTCAGTTCTCTAATGCCTGCAGGCAATATATATTATTATTATACAACCCAGCAGGCATGAAACCTCCCAGGTTCACCAAGCAGGAGAGCGCTGCACTGGTCCACGCCGTCAAGGACTTTTATCCCCAGCTGTTTGGGAAAAAGAGGAGCTTGACAGGCCCTCTGGGAGTCTATCACCAATGTGGTTCAATTGGTGTGTGACGTCCAGAGGAGCCAGGATCAAATCATGAGGAGATTTGGAGATATGAGGTTGCGCTTAACAAAAAAAGTCAACCTCATAAGGGACTGGGTACAAGCCCGTAAAAGAGGGGGCCAAAGAAAGGCCCCGCGGAAACTATACCTACTCCCTTATGAGGTGACTTTATGCAAGCTCCTCAATCTCCGGGTCCCCAAAAGATTTAGATCCTCGCCATCCTCGGCCTCCTCTTCTTCCCTCCCAGCTGCGGGATCTGAAAGTCCTGACGCGGGGGCCAGGGCAGTTGCTTCTCCGTCCGGTGGCCTGGGAGGAGCTGATGGAGAATCTGAACCAGGTAACTATCCAACTTCATATAATATCTTAATATTTGATTTATTTTTAAAAAATGTGTATATAGTCAGATACTAAACCTATACAGATCTCACAACATACACTACATATGATGTTTAGATATCTGATTTTAGATTAGTGACACATGAAATAGGAATGATGTTTCTTGCGCTCTACAGAATATGCGTCACAGAGCGAAAATGGAATTGCGCATACACGTTAACATGGGTTTGCTGTAAGTGGCATTGCTTTATACATGTTGGTCAAATGACGGATGCGTAATTCCGCTTGGAATCATTGCGCAATGATCGCGAAAATGGAATTGCGCATACACGTTAACATGGGTTTGCTGTAAGTGGCATTGCTTTATACATGTTGGTCAAATGACGGATGCGTAATGCCGCTTGGAATCATTGCGCAATGATTGCGAAAATGGAATTGTGCATACACGTTAACATGGGTTTGCTGTAAATGGCATTGCTTTATACATGTTGGTCAAATGACGGATGCGTAATTCTGCTTGGAATCATTGCGCAATGATTGCGAAAATGGAATTGCGCATACACGTTAACATGGGTTTGCTGTAAGTGGCATTGCTTTATACATGTTGGTCAAATGACGGATGCGTAATTCCGCTTGGAATCATTGCGCAATGATCGCGAAAATGGAATTGCGCATACACGTTAACATGGGTTTGCTGTAAGTGGCATTGCTTTATACATGTTGGTCAAATGACAGATGCGTAATTCCGCTTGGAATCATTGCGCAATGATCGCGAAAATGGAATTGCACATACACGTTAACATGGGTTTGCTGTAAGTGGCATTGCTTTATACATGTTGGTCAAATAACGGATGCGTAATTCCACTTGGAATCATTGCGCAATGATCGCGAAAATGGAATTGCGCATACACGTTAACATGGGTTTGCTGTAAGTGGCATTGCTTTACACATGTTGGTCAAAATGAAATGTGAATTATTATATATGTGAAGAATACAGTATTCTTAATTTCAATATTATACATAATAAAAAAAGAAAAAAGCAGAATCAAAATAAATTATAACATATGCCCATCAATTGATGAGAATGAAATAACACAAAAAAATTATTTAAGCTACAGTAAACAACACAACTGATTGAAAATAAGAGTACAGGATATATTTATCATGAATTTAATTGAGGAAACAATTAACTCATGGGACTACCAAAGGATTAATAGTTTTTAATTGATTTGCTAATAATGTAAAGATTTTAAACATGGCATGATTTGTATTAATGATATCCAATCCTCATTTAATATATTACAGATCTGGATGTTGGTGCTGGATCCTCAAGCCAGGGCTTGTCACAGTATGGTATGTTTCATTTTAATTGACATTTGTCTTAGAAACATGGACAGAACATTACATACTAAATCCACATTGTTCAATATTTATATGTATCTGCAAAATTGATTTTAAAACTTTTTGCAAATAAGAATAAATAAAACCAAAAAATAGGATTACATTGTAAGACTACTCTGATTTTGTTTGGAATTTAAGATATCCCATCTATTCTGGATGTCTTAATTTTAATGTAAGATTCTTTGAATGTCCAATTTATATTCTTCCCTTGTGTATTGCTTAATATTATTTGTATACATTTTTAAAAAAATATACACACTTTTGCATATGTTTAGATTTTAAAAATATAGATTCCATTTTTGAAATTGATCTTGTCATTTAAGGGACATGCCAACTAAATTTCACATAGAATGATTTTTAAACATGATTTTATTGTTTTGTTTAAACATTTTATGAGCTACATTGGTTCAGTCTATTGTTTTAGTTCTTAAAAAAAAATGGATTTTGGTTTAGGTTAAACAATGAATTACTGGTATTATCCGGCTGTTTTTTTATGCATAAATTGGCATTTTTACAAAAGTTAAAATCATGTGTTCAGATAACAGTAGTACATAGTTTAAAAAAGTATACAATTACACATTTAGAGCTTCATGTCCCTTTAATAGATGAAAATTAAATAATTCTTAGGATATACTTAAATAACATATTAGATTGGAATTGCATGCTCAATCCCATTCATTACATCAACATATGGAGTAGAGAATTCATTAACACCAACATTGTCAAATCAATATATTTTGATATTAAAGGGACACTGAGCTAAAATTATTAATGTTGTCATTCAGATAGAGCATGCAATATTAATCAACATTTAAATATAATACTATAATCATATGTGAAATATTCTATTGCTAAATGTATTTTAAAATCAAGAATGTACGTTTATCTGCAGCTCAATTTTGGTTGACCAACCTGGGTTTTGATTGATGATTGGTGGATACCTTCAACAAACAATATTTATTGAATCCAATTTTGCTTATCTGCCTTTAAGATTAAAATGTAGCAACATTTCAATTATAATAGGAGTCAATGTAAAATCATTTGGAACAGTTTGAACAGTGAAATCAATGATTGAAATAAATCATGTCAGTGTCCCTTTAATAAACAATAGATTCATTCATCTTTACATTCTTTGGATTAGACAATATTGATATATAATTCACATATTCACTGTTGGAGTTACTTTATAGATATCAGCATACTCTAACAGCACCATGATTACATATTTGTACTAATCAATTTGGTTTTGTATTGTGATAAATATGTGCTGTGTCCTAAACAAGATTACTGTACATTGCACAAATGGCTCGATGTGCCACATGTCTTTGTTTATATTTGTCAACAGCTGTTATTCAAAATGTGGTTTGTGTGTATTCTTTTAAGAACATTGATCAATGGGTATATTTAGATATGCAATAGCATCGTATGAGATGAGTTTGATGTCTAATATAGTCAGAAATTAAACATATGTTCAATACATCATTTTTAACAGAATCCCCTTGATTCAATCAAGCATTTTTTTGGATAATGACTGCTCTATTCTTCACATTTTCAAGTTGATTATTCTTAAAAATCGCTACAGATGTGATTTAGTGCTATCCCAAATGTGTTCACTAATATATATCTATATCATTCATAGAGAGAGTTGGTGTGGGGAGCCCAGAGGAATCCAGCACTGACACAGAGCCGCCTTTGTGGTCTTCTGGTAAGTCCATTGACTCATTTATATGTCATTGAAGGTGTATTGGTAATCAATATTATGAGCATGATTCTCATGAAGCATAACATTTGAAACAAACATATAATTTACTCCTCTGATTATATATTAATTTTCTTGGAATATTGAAAGATTAATAATTAAAACTTTCTTATTCTACACCTTTGTTATTCAGAAGATGTATAGCATATGTTTGTTTCCATGTTCATTTTTGACAACAGTCATCAAGTGATACACACATGAGAAATCTTAAATGTTCTATGTACTATGCTTTTATGATTTTAAAATTAATACAAACAATACATAGAAAATCTGAATCATTGAGAATAACAAATCTAATGTCATTTGTATGCTCCATCAAAATGATGTAAATCATAACTTTGGGTGTGTATATCTTTAATGCAACATTGATGTGTGTCTTTGAGCAACAGTAACATATGTTATCATATCTGATCTTAACGTGTACACAACATGTTATGTTTTACATATATTGATTTAACATGTGGGACGGAGGAGGAAGAGGCTGCCTTGAAGTCTGATGGTATGTGAAATATATCTATCATGTTTACAACATGTTGCTTTATTGGAAATCATTTTATTGAAGACATTCAAAGTCTACAGCTTTTGCACTTTAAAAAGGAATATTATTTGTCTGTTCAAATACACTACTGCCCCCTTTCTATATCAGGCAGCATGAAAATATGCTTGGATGTTTTTTTGTATTTTTTTAATTTCTAATTCATGCCATCATTATGTCACATGCATATTCCAGGCCAAACCACAATAATAATGTTATAATTGTACAGACAGTCATTGATATTCATCTGAGTGCCTATATGCATACCATATCCTCATTTCATAATTGTTTAGAAATTCAAACACACTTCTAAGTATATTGAAAACATAATAAATTTTAAATGCGTTGATTTGATTTCATGATGTATGAGATGTTAATATATTTGTATTATTTATTTCAGATGGATCCTCCACCTCTGGTCATCTGTTTTCCACCCCTGCCCAGTCCCCTGGCCAGTCACAGACCCCTGCCCAGGCCCAGACCCCTGCCCAGGCCCAGACCCCTGCCCAGGCCCAGAACCCTGCCCAGGCCCAGACTCCTACCCAGGCCCAGACCCCTGCCCTGGCCCAGACCCCTGCCCAGGCCCAGACCCCTGCCGGCCCTTCCCATTTTTCCTATCCTCTCCCTCCCAAAAAACGGCCCTTCGTCCCTCTTCGCCGCTCTCCCCGTATTTTGGCCCGTACAGCTACCCCAGCTGCCCAGCCCCCAACTCACCACTCCCCAGCTGTACGGGCTACCCCAGAGCAGCAGCCCATCCCTCCCCAATCCCATCCCTCCCCAACCCAATCCCATCCCTCCCCCCTGTCTCAACCATCATTGTCCTGGGTGTCGGATTGTCCTTCCCAGGCACAGCTGTAAGTATCATTCAAAATCCACATTATAAGATACTGAAAGGTACACTGAAGGCAAATTGTTTCTATTGTGATTCAAATAGAGCATGCAATGTTAATCAAATTTATAATTTACTACTCTTATGAATTATTCTTCATTCTCTTGCTATCTTTATTGAAACAAAGAAATGCCTAGAATTAATTTTAAATTGAAAATAATTGTGGACATCATTTCTTTATTGTTGGATGAATGTATCCATCAACCAGCAGGGACAACCAAAGTTGATAAACAAATATGGCCTGCCCTATAAACCTACATTCTTGCATTCAAAATCTAGCTAGAGAATTCTAACATTTAAAGAATATGTGTAATTTTTTTAATATTTGTAATGTCATGCTCTATCTGAATCAGTCAATTAAATATTTAGGTTCAGTGTCCCTTTAATTTGATATCACTACATATACCAATCACCACTACTTGGATCCAACAATTTATGTACAAATGTTGATACATTATCTCTTGTCTAACCCAGTGGGAATGTAATTTCTTCAGGTTGCTATGTTTACACAGCTTGTCCTCAACGCCAAAATGTTTAAGGATAGGTGTGCCTACCACAGTATAATTAAAATATTTATATTGCTAATGTAAATCCTTTAACAAGATTTTATACACTCAAGCTGTATAAGTGGATCATCGAAAACCAATTAAAGGGGACAACATGTTTGAGTAAACTGTCCCTTTAATGATTTCGGTCTGTCTGAATAACATATTTAATGTGTAAAGAATCAATTTCAACAAATTGATGTAAATAAGTATTTGTCTTTATGATGACAATGTATCTTTGCTTATTTTTTCTTCTGTTGTGTAATTATCCTTAATATTTTATTTATTTTTTAGGCTGTGACTCAACATGGCTCAAGCTAGAAGGTATAGCACGTGTAGAGCAGGCCGTGTTGAGGAACGCAGCTGTCCTGAGAGGGATGAACGACACCATGCAGGCCCAGCTCCGGGTTCAGCATTTAACTCTGCGTCAGATCATGCAATTAAATTCAAGGCCTGAATCTCGAGCTGGACATGCACAGGACGATGAAGAGGATGACCAGTAAGTGGAGGATCTGGAGATGCTCCAAGGCCGCAGATAAGACTCCTCCGTCCACATGTTGATGTTTTTGTTATGGTTGCCATTTGGCCTTTTTTTCTGTTTATTGTTGTGCCTGTTGCACTCTTTTACCTTGTCATATGGCTACAATGGGGCTATGGTGGCCCTTGGCAACTCTCTTCATGGACTGTGATGCACTCTGTTACCTTGTCATATATCTACAATGGGGCTATGGTGGCCCTTGGCAACTCTCTTCATGGACTGTGATGCACTCTGTTACCTTGTCATATATCTACAATGGGGCTATGGTGGCCCTTGGCAACTCTCTTCATGGACTGTGATGCACTCTGTTACCTTGTCATATGGCTCCAATGGGGCTATGGTGGCCCTTGGCAACTCTCTTCATGGACTGTGATGCACTCTGTTACCTTGTCATATGGCTCCAATGGGGCTAGGGTGGCCCTTGGCAACTCTCTTCATGGACTGTGATGCACTCTGTTACCTTGTCATATATCTACAATGGGGCTATGGTGGCCCTTGGCAACTCTCTTCATGGACTGTGATGCACTCTGTTACCTTGTCATATGGCTCCAATGGGGCTATGGTGGCCCTTGGCAACTCTCTTCATGGACTGTGATGCACTCTGTTACCTTGTCATATATCTACAATGGGGCTATGCTGGCCCTTGGCAACTCTCTTCATGGACTGTGATGCACTCTGTTACCTTGTCATATGGCTCCAATGGGGCTATGGTGGCCCTTGGCAACTCTCTTCATGGACTGTGATGCACTCTGTTACCTTGTCATATGGCTCCAATGGGGCTATGGTGGCCCTTGGCAACTCTCTTCATGGACTGTGATGCACTCTGTTACCTTTTCATATGGCTCCAATGGGGCTATGGTGGCCCTTGGCAACTCTCTTCATGGACTGTGATGCACTCTGTTACCTTGTCATATGGCTCCAATGGGGCTATGGTGGCCCTTGGCAACTCTCTTCATGGACTGTGATTGTGATATACCTTTAAATTTGCACATCACAAGTACTTCCTTCCTATTTAAGGAAACACTCTAGCCTCATTCTGGGCCTGAAAATTGAAGTTGTTTCTTCACAGTTCACTTTGTCTCCTGTGAAATAACTTTGCTCTTAGACTTTACTAAGTCTTTCAGGTCCTTAAGCTCATTTCTTACTATATGCGCTGCATATTCTGTTGCTGCCTTTACTCTCTACCGGAACCAGCCTCCCAGATTACTACGCTTACCGGAACTTCTTACTACAGACGCCGAAGTCGCGCTCACACTGAGCGGTCACCGGAGCTCAATATGCCTGCCTGTCAGCTCCTCTTAGCTCTCTCATACCCACGCTGCCTCAACCTCCCTGGTTACAAGCTAAGTACCGCTCTCCACGCACAAATACTTACCTTGTTATTTTTGCATCAATCCTATATACGATTGCCTTTTTGTATATTAACCTGTCATCTGGAAAAGTACTTTTGATACGTATTTGGGATATATGAGAGTGTGTTTGGACTGTATATATTTTATTGATTGCTTGTGTGAGTGCGTGAAAACCTTGCTTATACATAAAAGCAACAACTTTACCCTGGATATTATTGTACTGCCATTTGAGTGATTTAACCCATTTATTACTCTTATTTTCTCTGTGGATCTCCTTGTTATATCATTCTTATATCAGTGCCTATCCACATTTTCTTATGTGTTATTGCAAGATATAATTTCATGTATATTAAATCAATTACTAAACTAATGCCTCACCTTATATAACAAGTTGAACAAGTGATTTCTTCTTGCTTATTATAAGAAAAGAGCAACAAAACCTTTATTTTTGTCATAGATTTGTATTCACCATTTAAAGTGATTGTGAATATCACAGAATTTTCAGGCCTATAAAATATAGGACATAACCACTAATAATAAATATGGATCCCAGTGAAATAAAGAATGAAATCACTAATATCAATCAAAAATTGGAATACTTAGCAAGGGCTTTAACTGAATTACAAACAGAAAACAAGGCACTTAAAACACTAGTAAAAGAATGTTTACCTGTGAAAAGTTTAGAAACACCTGAACCACATATTAATTACCCACAAACCTTCACTGGTAAACGAAGTGAATATAGAGATTTTAAAAATGCTTGTAATTTACTTTTCTCACTTAGGCCTAAGACTTATCATTCTGAAAGAATCAAAGTGTGCACCACTATCTCTTTCCTCCAGGGGGAGCCCCGCTCATGGGCTAATAGATTTTTTGAGAATAACCATCCAATACTTGATTCTTTGGAAGAATTTTTTCTAGCAATGACATCCTTATATGAGGACTCTAACACTCAGATTACCGCAGAAACAAAACTAAGATCTTTGAAACAAGGAAAAAGGAACGTAGAAGAATACATCACTGAGTTCCAAATGTGGATTGATGATTCTAAGTGGAATGAAATAAGCTTAAAGAACCAATTCAGATTGGGACTTTCTGAAGCGTTAAAAGATGAGTTGTCCCGCTTGGAGATGCCTGAATCTTTAAACGGTCTCATAAAATTGAGCACAACTCTGGATCGTAGACTACGCTAAAAGGAAGGCTGAAAGGGCTTCTTTTGATGGAACACCGCGACGTTCATATCATTACACTCCAACCCAGGAAAAGGGTACATCAAATCAAACTCAAATGGAAATTGGAGCTATAAGGGGACCCCTTACACCCGAAGAAAAGGCCAGACGTAAATTTGAAAACCTTTGTTTATATTGTGGGCAAAAGGAACATTCCGTCTCAAACTGCCCAAATCTTCTAAGACAAAAAAAGGGTAAGATGCATATAAAACATAATATTTTACTCCTTGCTCAAAACCCTCAACTGACTGTTGATCTTTCTTTACAGTGGGATCAGAAAAACATACGATCTAAAGCGTTGATCGATTCTGGGGCAGCCGGAAATTATATTGATATTTCTTTTGTTAAATTAAATAAAATCCCTATTGTTTGCAAGGCACAACCAGTATCTGTTAAACTCATTGACGGCACACACATACAACATGGTCCCATTACACATCAAACAATACCACTTTTAGTGACTAATGATAAAGGCCATACTGAATATCTGTCCTTTGATTTAATCACTATCCATATGCATACTCTTATTCTAGGATTTTCTTGGCTAAACAAACATAATCCCAGCATTGACTGGTCAAGCACACAGGTAACTTTAGAATCACCATTCTGTTTAAATACCTGTTATCCTTTTCAGCTAATCTCTACCATAGAAAAAGAACTACCAGAAATTTATCAGGATCTGGCAGAGGTGTTTGACTTAAAAGAAGCCGAAAATCTCCCTCCTCATAGGGAGTTTGACTGCCCTATTGATATAATACCAGGGTCTCAAATACCTCACGGTAAAATATACCCATTATCACAAGAAGAGTTAACTTATTTACGCTCTTATCTCGACGACAACCTCCGAAAGGGTTTTATATCACATTCAACATCACCAGCATCAGCTGGAATGTTTCTAGTACGTAATAAAGATCATTGATTATAGAGCTTTAAATGACATAACTATTAAAAACAGATACCCTCTACCACTTATACCTGAATTACTAGAACGATTGAATGAAGCAACTATCTATTCCAAACTTGATCTTAAGGGGGCTTATAACCTCATACGTATGAAAGAAGGTCACGAATGGAAAACCGCCTTTAGAACCCGCTACGGGCTTTTCCAATACAATGTGATGCCGTTTGGTCTGAGCAATGCTCCCGCAACCTTTCAGCATTTTATTAATGAAATATACCATGATCTCATGGACATTTGTGTTATCATATACTTAGATGACATCTTGATATATTCCAAAACTCCCTCTGAACACGAAAAGCACGTAAGATGGGTACTTACTCGTCTTAAGGAACACAAATTATACGCAAAGTTAGAAAAATGCGTGTTCCATGTTTCTAAGATAAAATTCTTAGGTTATATACTCACTCCTAATAAAATACAAATGGATCCTGAAAAGATTTCTGCTATTATTGATTGGCCTATTCCCACCACTGTAAAATCACTGCAACGCTTCATTGGTTTCGCCAATTTTTACCGAATGTTTATTAAAAAAATTTCTTCAATAGTCAGACCACTAACCCAATTAACCAGTGTTAATCAAAAATTCAAGTGGTCTGACAAAGCACAAGAAACCTTTGATACTCTTAAAGAACTATTCACTACTGCTCCAATACTTTCGCTCCCCAATTTTGAAGCTCAATTCCAACTCGAAGTGGATGCCTCAAACACTGTCATAGGAGCAGTACTTTCTCAAAAGCAAGGTGATGATGGTGAAATTCACCCAATCGCTTTTTTCTCCAGAACATTAACTAGTGCTGAAGTTAACTATAGTGTGGGTGATAAGGAACTTCTGGCTATAAAGAGTGCTCTAGAACAATGGAGACACCTCTTAGAAGGATCAAAACTTCCCTTCATAATATTTACTGACCATAAGAACCTTGAATACTTGAAGAAGAACAAAACTTTGACAGCCAGACAAGCAAGATGGTCTTTATTCTTAGACCGCTTTAACTTCATCATCACCTACAAACCAGGAACTCAAAATACGAAAGCTGATGCTTTATCTAGAATATCAGAAACTTCACCCCATGATCCACCTAATTATACTATCTCACCTGAAAAGTTCATTGGTGTCCTCACACCTATAGAACAAGAAGTACATAATGCCTTAAAAGAAGATACAATACCTCACCAGTATTGTTCCAAAGACCCTCAAACCGGCCTATACTATCATAACAATCAATTATATGTACCCGAGAGTATCAGATCATCAGTCCTCTCACATACCCATGATGATATCATTTCTGGACATCCGGGAATCCAAAAAACCATTGACCTCACCAGACGTAATTTCTGGTGGCCAGGCATGAATAAATACATCTATGAATATGTATCCGGGTGTGAGAATTGTGCTCGAAACAAATTAGTTCATAATAAAGACGGTACTATAAGACCTATCATTGATTATAGAGCTTTAAATGACATAACTATTAAAAACAGATACCCTCTACCACTTATACCTGAATTACTAGAACGATTGAATGAAGCAACTATCTATTCCAAACTTGATCTTAAGGGGGCTTATAACCTCATACGTATGAAAGAAGGTCACGAATGGAAAACCGCCTTTAGAACCCGCTACGGGCTTTTCCAATACAATGTGATGCCGTTTGGTCTGAGCAATTCTCCCGCAACCTTTCAGCATTTTATTAATGAAATATACCATGATCTCATGGACATTTGTGTTATCATATACTTAGATGACATCTTGATATATTCCAAAACTCCCTCTGAACACGAAAAGCACGTAAGATGGGTACTTACTCGTCTTAAGGAACACAAATTATACGCAAAGTTAGAAAAATGCGTGTTCCATGTTTCTAAGATAAAATTCTTAGGTTATATACTCACTCCTAATAAAATACAAATGGATCCTGAAAAGATTTCTGCTATTATTGATTGGCCTATTCCCACCACTGTAAAATCACTGCAACGCTTCATTGGTTTCGCCAATTTTTACCGAAAGTTTATTAAAAAATTTTCTTCAATAGTCAGACCACTAACCCAATTAACCAGTGTTAATCAAAAATTCAAGTGGTCTGACAAAGCACAAGAAACCTTTGATACTCTTAAAGAACTATTCACTACTGCTCCAATACTTTCGCTCCCCAATTTTGAAGCTCAATTCCAACTCGAAGTGGATGCCTCAAACACTGTCATAGGAGCAGTACTTTCTCAAAAGCAAGGTGATGATGGTGAAATTCACCCAATCGCTTTTTTCTCCAGAACATTAACTAGTGCTGAAGTTAACTATAGTGTGGGTGATAAGGAACTTCTGGCTATAAAGAGTGCTCTAGAACAATGGAGACACCTCTTAGAAGGATCAAAACTTCCCTTCATAATATTTACTGACCATAAGAACCTTGAATACTTGAAGAAGAACAAAACTTTGACAGCCAGACAAGCAAGATGGTCTTTATTCTTAGACCGCTTTAACTTCATCATCACCTACAAACCAGGAACTCAAAATACGAAAGCTGATGCTTTATCTAGAATATCAGAAACTTCACCCCATGATCCACCTAATTATACTATCTCACCTGAAAAGTTCATTGGTGTCCTCACACCTATAGAACAAGAAGTACATAATGCCTTAAAAGAAGATACAATACCTCACCAGTATTGTTCCAAAGACCCTCAAACCGGCCTATACTATCATAACAATCAATTATATGTACCCGAGAGTATCAGATCATCAGTCCTCTCACATACCCATGATGATATCATTTCTGGACATCCGGGAATCCAAAAAACCATTGACCTCACCAGACGTAATTTCTGGTGGCCAGGCATGAATAAATACATCTATGAATATGTATCCGGGTGTGAGAATTGTGCTCGAAACAAATTAGTTCACAAAAGACCAATTGGTTTACTCACACCTCTGCCTATTCCGGATAAACCATGGAGTACCATAGCAATGGATTTCATTGTTGAATTACCTCTTTCACAACAAAATAACACGATCATGGTAATAGTGGATCATTTAACCAGACTAGCACATTTCATCCCTCTCAAGGGATTACCCACAGCTATAACAACTGCTAGAGTTTTTCTTGACCAAGTAGTTAGATTACATGGACTACCGACCAACATAGTTACAGACAGGGGAACCCAGTTTACATCCTCTTTCTGGAGATCTCTATGTAAACTGTTAAAGATTGACCATCGTTATACGACTGCTTTCCATCCCCAGACAAATGGACTAACAGAGAGACTGAATCAGACCATAGAGCAATTCTTACGTTGTTATATATCACATCTTCAAGATGACTGGTCAGTTTATCTCCCCATAGCTAAATTCACATATAACAATTCATTAAGCGCCTCTATCAAAACCTCCCCCTTTCATGCGACATATGGTTTTCACCCTAACACTATATCTCTTTCTAGTAAAGCAGTAAATTCCCCTGTAGCTACAGAATTTACATCCAATCTCCAAGAAAGACTAAATGTCCTGAAGTTACATCTGAAGGAAGCAAAAAACTATCAAAAAAGATATTATGATCTAACTCATAGACAAGGCCCTGATTACAAGATTGGGGACTTAGTACTCCTTTCAACTAGGAATCTCAAACTTCATGTTCCAAGCAAAAAACTTGCTAATCAGTTTTTGGGTCCTTTCCCAATCGAACAAGTGATCAATTCCAATGTGGTAAAACTTAAATTGCCTACAGATTATAAAATTCATCCATCTTTTCATATCTCTTTGTTGAAACCATATCCTGTCAAAGTTCGCACTTCTGACTCACCCCCACCTCCTGTTATGGTGGATAACCAGGAGGAATTTGAGGTAGAATCCATACTTGACTCTAGGATAAATAGACATAAATTGGAATATCTCATTAAATGGAAAGGTTACGGCCCAGAAGATAACTCCTGGCTCATTCATTCAGCTGTTCATTCACCCCAGTTGGTCAGGGCTTTCCATAGGAAATACCCCCTCAAGCCGCATCTGGAATCCCCAGGGGTGATTCCCTGAGGGGGGGACATGTGATATACCTACGTATTTGGGATATATGAGAGTGTGTTTGGACTGTATATATTTTATTGATTGCTTGTGTGAGTGTGTGAAAACCTTGCTTATACATAAAAGCAACAACTTTACCCTGGATATTATTGAACTGCCATTTGAGTGATTTAACCCATTTATTACTCTAATTTTCTCTGTGGATCTCCTTGTTATATCATTCTTATATCAGTGCCTATCCACATTTTCTTATGTGTTATTGCAAGATATAATTTCATGTATATTAAATCAATTACTAAACTAATGCCTCACCTTATATAACAAGTTGAACAAGTGATTTCTTCTTGCTTATTATAAGAAAAGAGCAACAAAACCTTTATTTTTGTCATAGATTTGTATTCACCATTTAAAGTGATTGTGAATATCACAGTGATGCACTCTGTTACCTTGTCATATATCTACAATGGGGCTATGGTGGCCCTTGGCAACTCTCTTCATGGACTGTGATGCACTCTGTTACCTTGTCATATGGCTCCAATGGGGCTATGGTGGCCCTTGGCAACTCTCTTCATGGACTGTGATGCACTCTGTTACCTTGTCATATATCTACAATGGGGCTATGGTGGCCCTTGGCAACTCTCTTCATGGACTGTGATGCACTCTGTTACCTTGTCATATATCTACAATGGGGCTATGCTGGCCCTTGGCAACTCTCTTCATGGACTGTGATGCACTCTGTTACCTTGTCATATGGCTCCAATGGGGCTATGGTGGCCCTTGGCAACTCTCTTCATGGACTGTGATGCACTCTGTTACCTTGTCATATGGCTCCAATTTTCCTGATCTTTACCATATTATTTATAAACGTTGTTGTTTTCTGACATACTAATAAAAGACATGTCATTGCACGATTCTTTGTCCTCCTTATTCATGTCATTGATTGAAATCTCTATTTTATCTGGTTGATCCTTAAAGGGACCTACCAAAAATAATGTTGTTTCCTGAATCATATATGTAATACAATTGTAAATGACTTTAAGATTAACATCTCCAATGTAATTTTTATTTTTGTCTTTATATTTTTTTCTAAAAGCTTTATCATTGCATGATTATGATTAGCATAGTAATTATTTTATATATGTATATATAGATTGTTATATATGTATATTTCAAATTTCACATCCATGTGTGTATTTATAAACTCTGCATGAATTGATGCACCTTTAACAAATGATCTGATGATTGATACAATGATATAATCCCTATAAAGTGTTCATTTTATTGAAATAGTATTGTCTCTGTGTATCCTCTTTTTATAAATAAAAATCATGTCCCTTTAAGTGATGGTGAGCACAATTGTTAATGAATGTATTTCCATTTCTAAAGCGTTTTTGTCCTTTTAACATGAACAAGGACATATAATCTTAATAATAAACAATCTTATTGTAATGTTGATAGCACATGTATTTCATTTTCTATTCTATCTTATTGTAAAAGTGTAACCAAATCAATCTCTGTGTGTAATGCGCATATTTTAGATGAGGAATATGTTTTTCAAAATATTGTTAAAAAATATATATGGCTATAGGTAGTCTGACCATATTTCAACTTGAATAAATGACACGTTTGATCAATACATGTGTCATTATTGTTATTCCCAAACAATCTAAACATATCTTAAAACATCAATGGCATATGTATTTCTCATGTGTATATTTTAAATGTTAAAGATATACACCATAGTTATAGTTAAAGGGACAGTCAAGTCCGAAAAGATGATTCATGATTTCGTGACATTCCTAGATAGCAATCTAGACACATACTAGTTACAAAAATATAAATACGTTTCTTAGTGATATGCCAAGCTGTCAACTGAGTCCTTGTATTGGCTGCGGTTTTTCTGCGATCGCGGATGCGCCATGTTGCTTAAGACGTCACCTGCCAGGCTATCCAATGATTCCTTGTATTGACTGACGTTTTTACGCGATCAAGGATGCACCTTTTATTGGATGGCGTTTTTACACGATCAAGGATGCGCCTTTTTTTTGTTTGCGTTCTTACGTGATCAAGAATGTGCCTTTTATTGGATTGAGTTCTTACGTGATCAAGGAAGCGCCATGTTAATTAAGACGTCACATGCAAAGGTAAAAAAATGTCTGATTGTATTACGTAGTCCCGCAATATTTGTTTGTGCACGTTAAACACGTTTGTGAATGAAGCCAAGTTTAAAAACATTGCGAATATGGATTGTTTGCATCATGTTACATTGTTGACCCATAGCTGATAAAGACCACCACATTCTCTTTTGCTGGATGTCTGGTTGAATAAACGAACGAAAGCAAAATGTTTTCATGCATAAGATATTTCGAGGCAAGTGCAAATCTCTATAGTCCATGTTGTTTAATATGTTGGTCAACAATATGTTCCTTTTTATGAAAAATGACTGTTGTGTTTAATGTTAAAGATGTCTAATTCATAAATATGCGCTATTGTGTTAGATTAAAGTAATCAATATGCATTTATCTTTATCATATGCTAAATATATGATGCCGACTTCTTCTAAATGTAATTTTGTCGTATATTTTATTAAAGGTTCATTAGACACTCACATTATAAATCAAAACTTTTTATTTTGTCTCTACTTAGATAATCCATTGTTTAACAAATACACGTTTCATTTTGCTTCTGTTCAAAGAAAATGTAAGTAATTTTCAGACTCCTCGCCAAGCCTCTGAGTTTCATGTGAGTACCATCTCCAGCTTTCTCCTGTTTGTGTAAAGGGTCTTTTCATATGTTAATGATGGGGTATTGTCTTGTTTTACGGTTGTAATGGGGGTTCATCTATATTTTCAATAGAGCTAACCCGATTTTCTTTGAAAGTGTTTAAAGCTTTGTAATATTGATATCAGTATATGTTAATCTTGTTGTTTCTAGTAGTGTCTATTACATACAGTTATGTTAAAAATATAGTATACTGTCCCTTTAATGCAAATGTTTATTTTTGTATCATGTATGAGTTCCACATTGGTTAATCTCCAAATATATTATTGTTAGCATATTTTCACCCCCCACTCCTAAAAGGACTTTAAACCATATTCATTGTTAAAACAAATGTCTTTATAAAAATAAATTAACACAATAATGTCTCTTTAAGAAAATAGACTTTATTTAACACGTCAATATAAATCTGATTTCAATATTTATTGTTTGAACAAGTACATGTAGATATACCAACAATCTGCAAATATATGTTAGCATATGTAATTTTGTTAAAGGGACAGTTTAGAAAACAAATAATGTTTTGCATTATTATAAAAGTCAATTTTGTAATATCAATGATATCAAAGGTTTCTGACCAATTAATCATTTGTCTGTGTTTATTTTAATTTGCTAGCTAAACCTATGAGGTTTGTGTGCTCATTTCTTAGACCTTGAAGAGTGCATGTAATCATTATGCAATTTGACCACTAGAGGGCATTTGGATAGCATTTGTATATCTAAAACCTTGTGCTCATACAGCATATTATTTACCATGTATTGATCATTGATGTCTAAAATGTTGTTATGTCAGAACAACAAATAAGTGGTCATTTTTCATAGTCATAGATACAAGGGTAAGCACATAAGTCACACGTATTTCTCCATGTTTTGTTGTTTCCAACTTGATAATGCGTAATACAGTGTTTTCTTTGTAATCAATAATTTTCTGACTGTCCCTTTAAGCTGTGTTATTGGCATTCAAACAGTAATATGCCATCATGGATAATTGTAATAGTAATTTTGTTTGCGATTCGGGAAACAGTTTGGACATCACATCACAGAAACCAATCAATATCATGAACAAGGATAGGTATGTGATGATGTGGTTTTCACACACTTATAATCCACACTCTGCAAACAATCTGCCTCCATGGACCCGGTCCCATAGAAGTAGATTATATACAGAGTGTGGTCCACAAGTGTATGAAAACCACATCATTACATACCTATCCATTAAACATTAAATAAAAATAACATTAAACATGAAAACAAATACTTACTTCCTCTTCCTTCCCCTCTTCCCACGGGGCTGAGGCTCTGGGAGAGTCAACTGCCGACTCCGACGAGTTTTCATTGGATATGTTGTGGGAAGAGTGGAAGGAAGAGTACTGGGACGACCAAGGTGAGGAGGAGGAGATGGCTGGGCAGGAGGAGATGGCCCGGCAGGAGGAGATGGCCCGGCAGGAGAAGATGGCCCGGCAGGAGAAGATGGCCCGGCAGGAGAAGATGGCCCGGCAGGAGAAGATGGCCCGGCAGGAGAAGATGGCCCGGCAGGAGTAGATGGGCCGGCAGGAGAAGATGGCCCGGCAGCAGAAGATGGCCCAGCAGCAGGAGGCCCAGCAGAAGGAGGCCCAGCAGCAGGAGGCCCAGCAGCAGGAGGCGGACCAGGAGGCAGACCAGCATGCGCCTCCCGGAAAAAATTAAACATCTCTTGGTGTAGATTAAAGGTTCTGTTTTGCCCTTCTTCTATTCTAGTAAGTATGTTTATTATTTTGTTTTGGCCTTCAATTATTTTGTTTTGTCCTTCAAGAATTCGAGTTCGGCCTTCTATATTTTGTATCCGGGAGTTACGCATCTGGTCTATGTAGTCTAGTAGAACCCGCACCTCCGCTAATTCCTCTTGTTGTGCTTGGCGGGGTGCCCGTGCACGGCGGGGTGCGGGTCCTTGAGGGGCCTCTGGTTCCGCGGCCTCTTCCTCTGGTTCCGGGGCCTCTTCCTCTGCTTCCGTGGCCTCTTCGTCACGGGGGGCATCTTCCCTCCGAGGTGGAGATTGATCCCCACCACTCTCATCCCAGGGAACAGGAGGAGCCTGTATTTGCTGTGCTGCCTCCTCCCCAGACTCTGTATATTAGAAAAAGAAATAAATGTATATATTAGCAAATTTCCAAATAAAGCTTTAAATGACTTAGCTTAGTTACGAAATCTAACAATCAATACTATTTGCGCATTTTCTAAACCGTGTTTGTGATATCTCTGGTCAATCTGAATGTTTTAGCGTTTGTTTTCAGTCTGTTTAAATGCACACCTAACCTATAGCCTAGATACTGATGTAACCCCAAAGTAATTGTGAATGCGTGTAAACAACGTTATAGCATTAATCTGATCCTTAAAGGGACATGAAACCAAATGTTTTTTCTTTCATGATTTCGAAGCATACAATTATAATCAACTTTCTAATGTACTTTTCTTATCTAATTAGCTTCATTCTCTGGATATTCTATGCCGAAAAGCATATCTAAATATGCTTAGAAGATGCTGATTGTTAGCTGAATATAGCTGCCTCCTGTGATTGGTTCACCGTGTGCATGGCTATTTCTTCATTAAAGTATATCTAAAGAATGAATCAAATTAGGTAATAAGTAAATTTGAATGTTTTGTCAAATTGTATTCTCTACCTCAATCATGAAAGTAAAGGTTTGCGTATAGTGTCCCTTGAAATACATTCGTATGTGAATTTATTCTTAAATGAGCTTACCGTCAGATGAGAATGGCAGGTTCCCGGTATCAATTCCTCCGATACCGACTACATCCACCTCGGAGATGCTGGGACGCAACATTTCCTCCCATCGGCAGTACTCGATTTCCAGTGCAGGGCCGCCACCGGTTCCTGCGGCATGTCGGGCCTCCAGGCTTAACTTTTTCTTGAGATCCATCTTGCAGTCCCGGTATCGATGTTTTATAGAGTCCATATCTCTATTCCGTCCACCCACTGCATTGACTGCATTCCTTATCTCATGCCAGAGCTTCCTCTTCTCAGTCGGGGTGGTCTTCTGATGCTGCAGCCTCCTATACCTGGCCATATAGGCCTCGGCGAGGGCCTCCTTCTCCTCCATCGAAAACCTCGCCTCCCTAGTCGCCTTGGCCTTCCCCTGTGACGATGCCCTCTGTTTACCGGACTGTGAAGCCCTACTCTGTCCGCCACTGGGCCCAGCCACTTGTTCATCTTGAACCAAATGGCTGGGTCCACCCACCGCTTCCACCCCCGCTTCCTGCCCCCCTTCCTGCCCCCCTTCCTGCCCTGTTCCTCTCCCCCTCCCTCTCCTCCCCCCCTACCTCTCCCCTGCCTGCCCTCCATCTGTTCCCTAAACTAAACCCCAAATAATCAAACAAAAAGTGAGTGTGATGAAATGAAAGGGGGTCAAAATAAAGAACTAAAAAGACAAAATAAGTGCTGAAAGTGTGAGAGGGATCTAAAAAAACAAAGAGGTTAAGGAGTATTTAAATAAACAAAAAGAAGAAGAAGACTAAAAGGAGGATATGTAAACTAAATGTAACTAGGGGATGGGTATGGGATGGGGATGGGGTATGGGATAAGAGTAAATGGGATGAAAGGGAATGGGACTACAGGGAATGGTGTATGGAGTGTAGTATGAGGGGGTATGGGGTATGGAGTGTATGTAGTGTTATTGATAAGTGTATGTATGTATTGAATGTGTTTGCTTGTAAATGTGTTAAGTGTACAGAAAAATCACTCGCTAACTCACACTACTACTAATTCTCAATAACTCACACTACTACTAATTCTCACTAACTCACACTACTACTAAATCTCACTAACTCACACTACTACTAATTCTCACTAACTCACACTACCACTAACTCTCAAGAACTCCCACTAACTCTCAATAACTCACACTACCACTAACTCACGATCCCACTAACTGACTCTATCACACTACCACTCACTAACAACTCCCACTAACTCACTCACGCTCCCACTAACTGACTCTCTCCCACTACCACTAACTCCCACTAACAACTGACTCACACTAACAATAACTCACAATAATGCACAAACTCTCTAATCTTAAACCTCCAATCTCCAAAGACCCACCAGCAACACAGTCAAAGAAGCCATGCTTGTGTGGTGCTTATATACCCTGTGTAAATTTTTAATGATGTACCGATTTCCGTTGTAAATTGTGTTCAGGTGTGCTTTATTAGCAATTAATATTTGTGCAATGTGTATTAGGTGTGTGAATTTGCGCATGCTCATTTTGAGTTAGTATTTGTGGAATGTGTAGAATGCGATGATGTCATAGTGCTTGTTTTCTAAAACATTGTCCAATAGTATTATGTTTAAATGTGAATTTGCGATGGTGTGGTATTAGTGAAGTGTTGTATATGTATGTTTGTCCTAATATATAGTGATATTGAATGCGATTATTTAGCTAGTGTATGTATTATTAGTATTTTCCTTGTTGTTATTTTGCGTATTTCCGCATCTGAAAGTATATGCGTATTCCCTGTATTTAATTTTATTAAAATTCCCCCCGCTTGTGAATGTGTAATGCTTCTGTGCTTTGTTGAGTGATTGTTGTTGTGACATTTGCGGCGTGTTATTGTTGTGCATGATGTGGTATGCGTCATATGACCGAGCTGTGCGTATTTCTCGCGAGATCGAGTGTTAGGTGAAAAAAGCGTGTTTTTTTGATTTTCCATTGATCTCTATGGGAGACTGTCTAACGCGGGCAGGATTCCGCGTGTGAAATACACGCGTTAGGAGTATCGTTAGAAGGTTTTGTTAGAACTCTAAATACCGGAGTCCAACAATGCCGTGCGTTAGACATAAACCACGCGTAGCGTTAGCAGCCCATCTACCGCCAAACTCCAAATCTAGCCGTAAGCAAATTTGATAATAGAAGTAAACTTGAAAGTTGTTTAAAATTGTATGTTCTACCTAAATCATGAGTTTCATGTCCCTTTAAGTACTGGTTAAAAAAAAAACTATGCAAACAAGAAGGTTTATATTAAATAATGTTCCTAGTGGTTGTTGTGACAAAGGGGTACTAAAATATTAATTTTCCATTGCTCTTTCTAACTATTGGCCTTTGAGTATAAAGTGATACATAAGATAAAGAAGGCTTTGTGTGAATAATTAGACAGATTTGCGGACAATTTTACAAGTAATTAGAAAGGCATTAAGGGGAAACATTTTTTTTTACAGTAAACCGTCCTTTGAATTGTGAAAGACATTCAGAGAAGGGGAAGGGTGTCAACTCAATGGCTCTTTTAACAATAAATAAATAGGCTTATAAACTACAAATTAAGGTTTTGTTTTGATTTGCCCATGAAACTAAAATTTGTCAAACAGCACAATATTATAGAAATCCCAGTGCATTCAATATGTGTAGTTCCCGCCAATTCACTATATTGCTTGGAGAGAGAAACAGACCAAAAGTACATTTCCATATTTAGGAGGAAATACAACACAAAGAAATGTAATCAATCATTACAAATATTTAGATTAATAACAAAATATATTTTATGCTATTCTTCTTCTAACTATAACATCAGCATCAATAAAGTAAAGAAACATACTATAGGCCCCTATTTATTAACAAGGGGATGGATAAAGGTTACCAGCCAGGCAACCTGTTAGCTGCATTTGAGACTTCTAAAGCGGCATCTGCTTTCTGCATTTATAATGTGCAAATGAGTGTAGCCCCTCCTTCTGTTCTTGTGCAACCAATTGTATCACAGCAAAGACTTTATTTTCAATCATGCTACATAAATGAGTCTGGGATAATTTAAAAGTTAGAAAGCAGCATTCTATTGTAAAGATGGAATGCTCTAATTTGTTAGTGTGTCATTTTTAAACTATCATGCTCCAGCTTTTTATATTTAAAGATACAGTCAAATAAAAATCGAACTTTCATGAGTCAGATAAAGCATGCCATTTTAAACAACTTTCCAATTTACTTTTATTAACACATTTTCTTTGTATTCCTTGTGTTCTTTGTTGAAGGTTTAACCTAGGCAGGCTCATATGCTAATTTTTAAGGCGTTGAAGACTGCCTCTTATCTCAGTTCATTTTGACAGTTTTTCGAAGCTAGAGATCGTTAGTTCATGTGTGCCATATTGATAGCATCGTGCTCACGCCCATGGAGATATATAAGTGAGCACTGATTGTCTAAAACGCAATGTGTATTAAAGGGACAGGAAACCTAAATATTTTCTTTTGTGATTTAAAAAGAGTATGCCATTTTAAAAAACTTTCTAATTTACTTCTATTATCTCATTTGCTTAATTCTCTTGACAAACTTTGCTGAAAAGCATATCTAGATAGGCTCAGTAGCTGCTGATTGGTTGCTGCACATAGATGCCTTGTGTGATTGGCTCCCCCATGTGCATTGCTATTTCTTCAATAAAGGATATCTAAAGAATGAAGAAAATTAAATAATAGAAGTAAATTGGAATGTTGTTTAAAATTGTATTCTCTACTTGAATCATGAAAGAAAATATTTGGGTTTAGCGTCCCTTTAATTTTGTTATGAATGCAGATTCTTTAATGAAAATATGCCTTCATATTTTGCAACTGAGCAACCTTCTTCCCCTGCTAACTCTAGCAATAAAACCAAACTCTCTCCTAGCCCTCAGGCTCCAACACCAGTATTTGTACTGCCTTCAGATGAAAACACTCAAATTCCTACTTCTATGTTATCTCACTTTGCATCAAAGCAGGAGATTTCTGACATCTTTAGGACATGCCTAAGAGAAGAAATGTTGGAGCTAAAACAAGATCTCCAAACCTTAGGCTCTCGAGTAGACAGATATTCAACGCATAGATGATAAAACCTCAACACATCAAGAAACAGTCGAAGCTCTTATGGACAAGATAAAAAATAGAAGCAGGAGGAAAAACCTAAGACTGAGGGGGATACCTGAATCTATATTGCCAAGAGAATTTCCTGAATATCTACAAACACTATTTACTACTATGAAAGAATCCTCAAATAGATAATATCCTTTGGGTCAGAGCTCAGAGCTCTTCATCCCAGAACCCCTGATACAGCTCCTCCCAGGGATATCATTATCCGGTTTAAGAATTTCTTAGAAAAGGAGATGCTCCTTAATCAGTCAAGAAGATAGCAACCTGTCAGACTCAGAGGAAATGTCATACAATTCTTCCAGGGCCTCTCCACAAGAACCCTAAATTGCAGAAAAGAATTTGCCCCGCTCACATCAATGCTGCACAACAGAAAGATCCCTTACAGATGGGGGTTCCCTGACAACAAAAGATTTATCTGCAACATGCCAGAGGAAATAACAAATTTTAGCAAAGAACTTGCTAAAACCACCAACTGATACAACCTCCTCATCTACTCTTCAGCTGACAATATCCAAAAGACTGAACCCAACCCCCACAAAGTGGCAAACCAAAATCTCACGCAAAAATAAAGATCAATGGCATAAGGATAAGGACATCAGGAAGACTCCTCGCTCCAAGATCTCCCCACTCTTCTAACTCTGATGAGGACTGAACCTGAGATCTACTCAGTGTTTTCCACACCATCGCCCCTATTGTTAGTACACCACTCCTATGAAGCATAGTTACATACTGGTGTATAACATATCAGAACTTTTCACTCAGGAATACGAGATGGAACTATGCCTAGCCAGGTAATATGCACTGACTTATACCACAAAAGTAGGTATTTTTCTCATATACTACTGCAACCCTGTCCAGGATATATACAAAACAGCTTTTTCTTTTTCTCACTGTTTGCAGTGGGAGAGTGGGAAAATAAATATTCTCAAAAGAGAATTTTACCTTGATATTCCCCCCAAAGGACTTTTTCTCTATTTTATGTCTAATTTTAGACTTAGAGATATGTTTATTATTTTGTTTGTAGTTACTGTTTTCACTGTTTTGTTATTAATTTGTGCTAATCGTATTTGTATATTGTATACCTGTAATGTTACTTTTTCTTCATACAGTGTAGAAGAGGCCTTCCCAGATCCACGCTACTCTGATAGATATAAGTTTCGATTAGACTCCACAACTCAAACTCCCAACACTATTACAGCCTATGCCACCTCGGAATTCTAATACAACCCATTCAGTAATCATACTAAGTCAGAATGCCAAGGGATTAAACTCGCCTTGTAAACGTTCTAAAGCACTCTTAGATATAGCAAAGCGTCAAGCCGACATTTTATATTTACAAGAAACACAAAAGAAACCGCCATCCAAAATATTTAGGACAAATATATACTCAGCATTACCACAATTCTGGCCCTTCTAAAAAATGCAGAGTCAGTATATTACTTAAGAAAACACTACCCTTTACACTTATACAAAAAATATCCGACACAGAGGGCAGATTCTTAGGCCTGGTAGGTCTACTATATGGGAAACCAATAACTCTTCTAAACATTTATGCTCCCAAAACAGAACAAAAGTAATTATACGCCAAAATGTTTAACCATATTTTAGAAATCTCCAAAGGACCTATCTATGTAGGAGGGGACTTTCATTTTCCTCTCCAACCACAATAAGACAGCACAAACCCTCACTTAATGCCAAATACAAAATGTCTTACTTATTTCTGGAAAAATCTTTAGCTACACAAACTTTACGACACCTGGCCTTTTCTACATCATTCTACGAAGGATTTTACATTCTATTCCCACCCTAACAAGTCCTATAGTCGCATAGATTACATCTTTACTAATCAAATTGTCCTTTCTCAAATATGTCGATGCGAAATATCACCTACCCCATGGTCAGAACACTCAGTTGTAATGCTTCATATCAATTGGCCAGAATATTAATCTAATTTCTTTCTCCGGACACTTGATGACACATTGCTAAGCAATGTAGAATCAATTACCAAGCACAATAACATCCTAATTGAATATTTAAAAAAAAAACACACCTTCAACCCCTAATCAATTTCCCGTCTGGGAAGCACATAAATGCCTTCTCAGAGGGAAATTCATCAAAATGAAATCCCAAATTAAACAAGCTCAAAGAAAACTATATTTTGAACTGACAAACTTTCAAGTCTAGACTTCCAAAATAAACAATTCCTATCAAACCCTGAACTTGTCAATACCAGGAAAGCTCTAGATGACTTTTTACAAGTTGAATACCACACTCTCAGACGGAAAACTAGCAGTCTATTTCATTATGAAAGCAATATAACTGGTAAATAGTGATGTTGCGAACCTAAAGTTTTGGGTTCACTAATGGCGAACGCAAACTTCCGCAAAAGTTTGCGAACCGGCGAACCAGGCGAAACACCATAGACTTCAATAGGCAGGCGAATTTTAAAACCCAGAGGGACTCTTGCTGGCCACAATAGTGATGGAAAAGTTGTTTCAAGGGGACTAACACCTGGACTGTGGCATGCCGGAGGGGGATCCATGGCAAAACTCCCATGGAAAATTACATAGTTGATGTCTGGTTTTAATCCATAAAGGGCATAAATCACCTAACATTCCTAAATTGTTTGGAATAACGTGCTTTAAAACATCAGGTATGATGTTGTATCGATCAGGTAGTGTAAGGGTTACGCCCGCTTCACAGTGCGCAGTGTAGGTGATATACCTGCCCTGACCATGCTTTGCAGACCAGGTATCAGTGGTCAGATGGACCCTTGCCCCAACACTGTGTGCCAGACATACCATTATAGCAGACTTATATGGCTTTGGCGTTGCTTTTTGGTAATTAGAAGGCTGCTAAATGCCACTGCGCACCACACATGTTTTATGCCCAGCAGTGAAGGGGTTAATTAGGGAGCATGTAGGGAGCTTGTAGAGTTAATTTTAGCTTAAGTGTAGTGTAGTAGACAACCCAAAGTATTGATCTAGGCCCATTTTGGTATATTTAATGCCACCATTTCACCGCCAAATGCGATCAAATAAAAAACAATTGTTCACTTTTTCACAAACTTTAGGTTTCTCACAGAAATTATTTACAAACAACTTATGCAATTATGGCATAAATGGTTGTAAATGCTTCTCTGGGATCCCCTTTGTTCAGAAATAGCAGACTTATATGGCTTTGGCATTGCTTTTTGGTAACTAGAAGGCTGCTAAATGCCACTGCGCACCACACGTGTATTATGCCCAGCAGAGAAGGGGTTAATTAGGGAGCATGTAGGCAGCTTGTAGAGTTAATTTTAGCTTAAGTGTAGTGTAGTAGACAACCCAAAGTATTGATTTAGTCCCATTTTGGTATATTTAATCTGAAAAATATAAAGGACACACAGCGCCCACCGACTCAAGGTAACTCTAAAAACAATTTATTTGTGCGCATAAAAATAAAGATTTACACTTACAAGATTGCAGTGTTTACACAGCCTTTCATAAAAATGACAGCGGTTATCCGATATTTCCCAAAAGCTGACTCAGAGTAAACAGTCTTGGATCCCCGTCTGTGTTTGCAGTTCTCAGTAACAGCTGCATCTTCTCAGCAGCGGTCTCTATAACTGAATCTCGGCAGCTCGTAAGGCTGGATCCTGACCTGTTTCTCCCAGCTGATATTCGGTAACCTGAAAGCCGTCACTATTTTTATCCCTCAAATTACCCTACGCGTTTCATTTGCAACGAGCAAACTTCTTCAGGGGTGTTAGTCTTTTTTGCTTTGCTAAAATCTGTTACAAACTTTCAAAATTTAAAGTTCTTTTGACCGGATATGACCTGTCAGTGAAGACCGGCTCTCATACAGCTATGTATTCTTACTCGTTCCTAGCGCTCCATTGTTTCACCTTATGAAATCTTGTTACAACATTCCCTTCAATATCTAACAACGAATAATACATGTCTTATAAAAACAATCAATCATATGCGTCCATTGCCTCATAAAAATATTGTAATTATTTGGTAATTATTTGCTTGAATGTTAAATATGAAAAACATTTCTTTTAGCAGACTCTAATTATTTAAAATGATGCTAACGGTAAACAGGTGTATGCAAAATACACATAATATACACCTTTGAGCACACAATTGGTTTTACATTCTCTTACATTTAATACTCCTGTTACATTTGATACTCCCTACCATTTCAGACTACAAATGGAATATTACCTAACAAGCAATATCTAGCCTGCCTACTTTTACATTAGCTCATTCGAAAATAAGCAATTAGAAAATTGAAAAATTGTTTAACCATAGCTTTTCTATCATTTATGAGAAGGCGGCCAGATCTAGATCGATGTTTAATCCCATTGGATGGAGACTTTTAAATTCAGTAATCCAAAAAATCTCCCTCCTCCTTAATTTGGTGAGACAATTTGTTCTCTCCACCTTATGGGGGACCCAATCTATCACCTTAATTTTTAAACCTGTTGGGTTACTTGAATGACAGTCCCTAAAATGGTCAACTACACTATGCTTTACAGTACCTTTTGTGATATTATTGGTGTGTTCCCAAAGCCTCCTTTTTATTTTTATTTTTGTTCTTCCTAAATAGATCTTATTACAAGGGCAAATTAATTGGTAGACCACATAAGTTGACTCACACGTACACCTATGTTTCATATTGTAGCTTATGTCACCCATAGCATTTAAGAAGGAATCAGATTGCACAACATATGCACACATATTACAATCCTTTTTTCTACATCTAAACGTACCCTGTTTAGGAGTTAGCCAATTTGTTTTTGGAGCTGTTGTCTGTACCTCCTTTAATTTAGATGGAGCTAAAAAGTGTTTTAAATCTCTGTTCTTTCTAAACACCATTTTAGGCTTTTCTCCCATTAATTGGGTTTAGAATTGGATCCTGTTTTAAAATGTTCCAATTTTTGTTTATAATCCTATGAATCTGGTTTGATCCCTCTGAATATGTTGTAATGAACAATGGTTCATTTTTAGAAACTATATTCTTTTGTAGTGGCATGTTATTTCTTTCAGATTTTGAGACTAATAGTTTTTTACGGGGAATTAAATCTGTTTTATTTCTCGCCTTTACAAGCCATTCCTCTTTATAGCCCTTATCCCTAAACTTGTTTGACAAGATATCAGCTTCTTTCACATAATCAGACTCTTCTGTGCAATTTCTTTTTAGGCGTTGGTATTGCCCTAATGGTACATTTTAAATCCACCTCATTAGATAACCACTGTTTGCACTAAGAAAATTGTTTCTGTCTGTCTCTTTCCTGAAATTTCCCGGATTACACACTGAGCAGCAACCGATTAAAGGAGAAAAAGGACAGTTGCCTACTTTGAATTGAAAATCATATTGGAACGAATCATTCATCATTAGTTGGACTTTTTATATGCATGGTAACAGATTTATGCTCTTTACTACTTTTTATTAGTTTATAAGAGGTAAACATTTTTCTAAGATTTTACAAGGTTTTATGAAGGTGATCTTGTGTTCAGATTCATCATATTCAATATTTATATATATATATATATATATATATATATATATATATATAAAAATATTCTCTAGCCTGCAGGGAGCGCTGAGATTTGTGTATATACATTTTTTAAACATTTTTTCTTCTTTTTTCTTGGTATATATCTTAGCAGCACCCTGGCAGGAGTCAATATGAACCCTGTATTACCTAATCAATCTGATACCAATTTGTGGGAATGCCCAATTAGACAAAGGGCTATTAACTTACTAGATCCAATATACAAAACAGCAGATATAGAGGATCCCACGAACCAATTCAGATTACTGGAAAAATTACTTATGTTTGAAGTGAAGGAATGGCAAGATCTTATCCTCTTGGATAATTACATCATGCATGATGTGATTCCAAGGGGATTAAGGATCTTTAAATTTCCAGCATTTGAGTTGGAAGATGTCGAGTTCTCAACAGAATGGAAACGGCTCTACATAGTTGTTCCATTACCTTAATACAAATTCTCATTAAATATAGAGAATATAAACTTAATAAATTAAATGAACAAATTGCGGACACAATTGTTAGCATTAACCCATTCCTTAGGGAGGATAAATGGAAAGATCTGAGCTTAAATATAAAAAATAGAATGATTGCCCTAGAAAAAACAGTTTTGGCAAATAAAACAGAAAAACTGGGAAGGGACAATAAGGACTTTAAGGAAGATAAAGTATATTCTTATAAAAGAAAGGTTATTAAACCAAAAGATAAACCTCACCATATTTGGGGCACAGTACAATCAAAAACAGATAGAGTTAATCATACTCAAAAACCTAATCATCAATGGGATACTAACAAGGAACATAGATCTAGGGACCCTATAAATCATTATAATTATGAAAAATATCTGCCTTCTGGTCAGGTGGAAATTCAAAATCTAGAAAAATCATTTCCCCAGAAAAATAGATTCACACCACCATCTGAGGAACAGTATGAGCTAGAAATAGATGAGTTGGGCAATATTTGGACACATCAAGGTGCAAAACCTAAACAACAGAAATCGATAAACTGGTTGGTAAGGATGATAATTTGGGCAATAATAATAACAATAAAAATGCTAATAAAAATAAAAATATAAGTAAAGAATCTAGCCCAAAAGAAGATACAGCCCCTTTTCAAATCTTCAAACCCAGAATCAGGAAAAGAAGTTTAGAACAAAGCGGGGGAGAAGATCAAGCAGAATCCAAAAGGGGAAAGAAAGCAAAAAAGAGAAACTAGAAGGCTCAAGAAATCAAATATATAATTTATCAGATCATACACTAACCACTAATGAAATTAAATTATTACAAAATGGTCTAAGTTTTGCTCCAAAAACGAAACCAAATAAATGTAATACGTACATAGACTTGCAAAATTTCATACGAAAAATGACTCTGAAGAGACATTTTGCAAAATTTAATAACAATAATATTTGTACTAAGTATTTAGAAGGAAATGACTGGGCCTATGTGACCATGCTGGAAAAGATGGATACTTTTGAAGTGTCAAGTGTAAATGTGGATAGCATAGAAGAGGGACAGGATCCAATTACAGAATTATTAGATTTGAGCCTTCATGAGGAGGAACCTAAGATAATCCATTGAAATTTAAAACGTCCATCTAATTTCTATCCAGTTTCTTCACAAGGACCATATTTTTCTATTTTCAATAAATTAGTGACTGAGGAGCTTAATAAAGTGATGAACAATAAGAAAGTCATGAAGTCAATGAAGTATAAGGATAATCTGAATAAACAAGAAAGAGGGGCATTAGATTCATTGTCTAAAAATACCAATCTAATTTTTAGGCAAGCTGATAAGGGCGGGGGATTGGTGATACAAAATAGGACAGAGTATCTAAAGGAGGCATTTACACTACTAAATTGTAGACATACCTATAAGAAGTTAACCATGAATCCTATAGATAAATATAATAAAGAATTATTGACTTTATTGAATAAGGCCAAAAAAGATCAGATTTTAAATGAAGATGAATTTCGTTACATCTTTGAACCAAACCACAGAACCCCAATTTTTTATCATTTGCCAAAAATCCACAAGGACCCAGTGAATTCTCCAGGGAGACCCATTATCTCTGGAATTGATTCTGTCACAGACCATCTCTCTAAATATATTGATGGTTTCTTGCAACCCATTGTGAAGAATATTAAAACTTATGTTAGAAACACAATGGATGTTATAAATAAATTTGAGGGTACCCTGTGGAGTCCTGGGTCCTTGTGGATTTCTTGTGATGTTTCAGCATTGTATACCTCTATTCCCCATCAAAAAGGTATTAAAGCTGTAGCCTCACACTGTGCAAAGGGTAATATGATGGAGAAGCATATTGCATTCATCATAAAAGAAATTAAGTTTATTCTAGACCATAATTGTTTCCTATTTGAGAATCAATTTTATAAGAAAATAGAGGGAACGGCCATGGGGACTACCATGGCCCCCTCATATGCTAATATTTATATGGGGGAATTCGAAGAACAATATATATGGTGTAACAATCCGCATTTGAAACATATAAAGAAATATTATAGATTTATAGACAATCTATTGTTTATTTGGGAGGGAGACACACAGGGAGCTCTAGAATTTGTTGAACATTTAAATAATAATACATTTAATCTGAAACTCACTAATGTAATATCCGAAGATAGTATTAACTTTTTAGACCTTACTCTTTATATTGATAAATTGAATAGAATAGGTGTAAGAAATTTCAGGAAAGAAACAGACAGAAACAAATTTCTTAGTGCAAAGAGTGGTCATCTAATGAGGTGGATTCAAAATGTACCATTAGGGCAATACCAAAGCCTAAAAAGAAATTGCACAGAAGAGTCTGATTATGTGAAAGAAGCTGATATCTTGTCAAACAAGTTTAGGGATAAGGGCTATAAAGAGGAATGGCTTGTAAAGGCGAGAAATAAAACAGATTTAATTCCCCGTAAAAAACTATTAGTCTCAAAATCTGAAAGAAATAACATGCCACTACAAAAGAATATAGTTTCTAAAAATGAACCATTGTTCATTACAACATATTCAGAGGGATCAAACCAGATTCATAGGATTATAAACAAAAATTGGAACATTTTAAAACAGGATCCAATTCTTAACCCATTATTGGGAGAAAAGCCTAAAATGGTGTTTAGAAAGAACAGAGATTTAAAACACTTTTTAGCTCCAAAAACAAATTGGCTAACTCCTAAGCAGGGTACGTTTAAATGTAGAAAAAAGGATTGTAATATGTGTCCATATGTTGTGCAATCTGATTCCTTCTTAAATGCAATGGGTGACATAAGCTACAATATGAAACATAGGTGTACGTGTGAGTCAACTTATGTGGTCTACCAATTAATTTGCCCTTGTAATAAGATCTATTTAGGAAGTACAAAAAGAAAAATAAAAAGGAGGCTTTGGGAACACACCAATAATATCACAAAAGGTACTGTAAAGCATAGTGTAGTTGACCATTTTAGGGACTGTCATTCAAGTAACCCAACAGGTTTAAAAATTAAAGTGATAGATTGGGTCCCCCATAAGGTGGAGGGAACAAATCGTCTCACCAAATTAAGGAGGAGGGAAACTTTTTGGATTACTGAACTTAAAAGTCTCCATCCAATGGGATTAAACATCGATCTAGATCTGGCCGCCTTCTCATAAATGATAGAAAAGCTATGGTTAAACAATTTTTCAATTTTCTAATTGCTTATTTTCGAATGAGCTAATGTAAAAGTAGGCAGGCTAGATTTTGCTTGTTGGGTAATATTCCATTTGTAGTCTGAAATGGTAGGGAGTATCAAATGTAACAGGAGTATTAAATGTAACAGAATGTAAAACCAATTGTGTGCTCAAAGGTGTATATTATGTGTATTTTGCATACACCTGTTTACCATTAGCATCATTTTAAATAATTAGAGTCTGCTAAAAGAAATGTTTTTCATATTTAACATTCAACCAAATAATTACCAAATAATTACAATATTTTTATGAGCCAATGGACGCATATGATTGATTGTTTTTATAAGACATGTATTATTCGTTGTTAGATATTGAAGGGAATGTTGTAACAAGATTTCATAAGGTGAAACAATGGAGCGCTAGGAACGAGTAAGAATACATAGCTGTATGAGAGCCGGTCTTCACTGACAGGTCATATCCGGTCTAAAGAACTTTAAATTTTGAAAGTTTGTAACAGATTTTAGCAAAGCAAAAAAGACTAACACCCCTGAAGAAGTTTGCTCGTTGCAAATGAAACGCGTAGGGTAATTTGAGGGATAAAAATAGTGACGGCTTTCAGGTTACCGAATACCAGCTGGGAGAAGGGTCAGGTCAGGATCCAGCCTTATGAGCTGCCGAGATTCAGTTATAGAGACCGCTGCTGAGCAGATGCAGCTGTGACTGAGAACTACAAACACAGACGGGGATCCAAGACTGTTTACTCTGAGTCAGCTTTTGGGAAATATCGGACAACCGCTGTCATTTTTATGAAAGGCTGTGTAAACACTGCAATCTTGTAAGTGTAAATCTTTATTTTTATGCGCACAAATAAATTGTTTTTAGAGTTACCTTGAGTCGGTGGGCGCTGTGTGTTCTTTGTATTTTTTAGCTTGTTTCGTTTGCCGGGTCCTAGATACCCGGATTACACACTGAGCAGCAACCGATTAAAGGAGAAAAAGGACAGTTGCCTACTTTGAATTGAAAATCATATTGGAATGAATCATTCATTATTAGTTGGACTTTTTATATGCATGGTAACGGATTTATGCTCCTTACTACTTTTTATTAGTTTTTAAGAGGTAAACATTTTTTTAAGATTTTACAAGGTTTTATGAAGGTGATCTTGTGTTCAGATTCATCATATTCAGTATTGATATATATATATAAAATATTCTCTAGCCTGAAGGGAGCGCTGAGATTTGTGTATATATATATATATATATATATATATATATATATATATATATATATATATATATATATATAGATTTTTTAAACATTCGTATATTTAATGCCACCATTTCACCGCCAAATGTGATCAAATAAAAAATAATTCTCCACTTTTTCACAAACTTTAGGTTTCTCACAGAAATTATTAACAAACAACTTATGCAATTATGGCATGAATGGTTGTAAATGCTTCTCTGGGATCCCCTTTGTTCAGAAATAGCAGACTTATATGGCTTTGGCGTTGCTTTTTGGTAATTAGAAGGCTGCTAAATGCCACTGCGCACCACACGTGTTTTATGCCCAGCAGTAAAGGGGTTAATTAGGGAGCATGTAGGCAGCTTGTAGAGTTAATTTTAGCTTAAGTGTAGTGTAGTAGACAACCCAAAGTATTGATCTAGGCCCATTTTGGTATATTTAATGCCACCATTTCACCGCCAAATGCGATCAAATAAAAAAAAATTGTTCACTTTTTCACAAACTTTAGGTTTCTCACAGAAATTATTTACAAACAACTTATGCAATTATGGCATAAATGGTTGTAAATGCTTCTCTGGGATCCCCTTTGTTCAGAAATAGCAGACCTATATGGCTTTGGCGTTGCTTTTCGGTAATTAGAAGGCTGCTAAATGCCACTGCGCACCACACGTGTTTTATGCCCAGCAGTGAAGGGGTTAATTAGGGAGCATGTAGGTAGCTTGTAGAGTTAATTTTAGCTTAAGTGTAGTAGACAACTCAAAGTATTGATCTAGGCCCATTTTGGTATATTTCATGCCACCATTTCACCGCCAAATGCGATCAAATAAAAATAAATTGTTAAATTTTTCACAAACTTTAGGTTTCTCACAGAAATTATTTACAAACATCTTATGCAATTATGGCATAAATGGTTGTAAATGCTTCTCTGGGATCCCCTTTGTTCAGAAATAGCAGACATATATGACTTTGGCGTTGCTTTCTGGTAATTAGAAGGATGCTAAATGCTGCTGTGCATCACACGTGTATTATGGCTAGCAGTGAAGGGGTTAATTAGGTAGTTTGTAGGGAGCTTGCAGGGTTAATTTTAGCTTTAGTGTAGAGATCAGCCTCCCACCTGACAAATCATACCCCCTGATCCCTCCCAAACAGCTCCCTTCCCTCCCCCATCCCACAACTGTCCCTGCCATCTTAAGTACTGGCAGAAAGTCTGCCAGTACTAAAATAAAAAAAATTTATTTATTTTTTTTAGCATATTTACATAGGCTGTGGTGTAGCATCCCCCCTTAGCCTCCAACCTCCCTGATTCCCCCCCAAAACAGCTCTCTAACCCTCCCCATCTGCCTTATTGGCGGCCATCTTGGGTACTGGCAGCTGTCTGCTATTATTTCACAGTCAAAAAAGTGTTTTTTTTTTTAAATGTACAATACTGTTACACCAGATATGAGTGGTGGCACTGGGCAAGTGGGCACAGTATTCGTGTGAGCCTGACACACACGCTGGCAGGTAGGCAACTGCAATTAGATTACACAGGAAAAAAAAAAAAAGCAGACTGATGTTCTAGCCCTAAAAAGGGCTTTTTGGGGTGCTGTCCTTACAGCAGAGATCAGATGAGTCCTTCAGGACTGTAGTGGACACTGAATACACTAGCCTAGCTATCGATTTCCCTATTAAATCAGCAGCAGCTACACTGTCCCTCCTCTCACTAAGAATGCAGCTTCCGAATGAATCTAAAATGGATGCTGTCCAGGAGGTGGGAGGGTCTGGGAGGGAGGGTCTGCTGCTAATTGGCTGGAATGTGTCTTCTGACTGTGAGGTACAGGGTCAAAGTTTACTCAATGATGAGGAATAGGGTGCGGACCGAACATCGCATATGTTCGCCATCCGCGGCGAATTCGAACATGCTATGTTCGCCACAAACTATTCGCCGGTGAACTATTCGCGACATCACTACTGGTAAATACTTAGCAAGATCCCTTAAAAAAAAGAAACTTAAATCACACATATATGAAATTCGATCCCCCAACAAGCCCCCACAAAAAAACACTCCTGAAATTCTTCATGCATTCCATACCTATTATTCAAGCTTGTAGGACATTAATTCGGAGGTCCCACTTTCTCAAACCTCTTATAAAATTGAACAATTTCTCCAGAATTGCAGCCTCCCCACTCTTACAGATGCGCAACTAAAAGACCTTAATGCCCCATCACCACTCAGGAAATATTACTAGCTATACGAACACTTAAACACGGTAAAAGCCCAGGCCCAGATGGCTTTTCTACAAAATATTATCAAACATTTCAAGAAGCCCTTATTCCACATCTAAATGTAATCTTTAATGAAATCACTAATGGAGCTGAATAACCTCCTTCTATGTTAGAGGCACACATGGTAGTTGGCCAAACCGGGTAAACCAGCTACGACACCCTCAAACTTTCACCCCATATCGCTACTAAATGTAGACATTAAGCTATATGCCAAAATTATTACCACTTGTTTAAATACGATCATCCCGAATTGAATCCACACTAGCCAGGTAGGATTCACCCCCCACGATACTACTAAAGTTTTGAATACTATAGAATACACCAACAACAATAACATTCCCTCCATAATTCTCTCAATGGACGCCGAGAAGGCTTTTGACCGCCTAAGTTGGTCATTACTTTCACACACCTTAACAAGATTTGGCTTTAACGCTCAATTTATTCATAAAATCTTCGCTCTTTACAATAATCCTACCGCTAAAATCAAATTAAACAACTCCCTATCATGCCCATTCCAAATTAGTAATGGAACAAGACAGGGAAGCCCACTGTCCCCAACTTTATTTATACTAGTAATGGAAGTCCTAGCATCATATATCAGAACCTCCCCTACCATTAGAGGAATCACTATAGGACAAAAAGAATATAAAACTTCCCTCTATGCGGATGATATAATCCTCACACTCACAAATCTTAAAACATCCATCTCATCCCTAATACACATTTTTAAGGTGTATGGAGACCTTTCTAACTTCCGTATCAACAGCTCCAAATTGGAATTCATTAGTCTAGGGGCAATGCAAACAGATTTGTTAATTCTACAATCACACCAATTTCGGCATCAACCGGTAGCACTCAAATACTTGGGTATACAAATTTCTCCACACCTTAATTAATTAGCTGCCTTAAACTATGACCCTCTAAAAGCCCACATCATCACCACATTACACTCCTGCACCCACAAACCCATCTCATGGCTAGGGAGAATAAATGAAGTTAAAATGGTAATATTACCCAAAACTTCCCATACCAATTCCTGACGCCACAATTTATCAGCTATTTATTTGGAACCACAGATGCCCAAGAGTCGCCACAGCACTTTATACTGAACCAAACTTAATGGGGGCCTGGGAGCTCCAAATCTAATGTTATATCGCTTTGCAACTTTCATGACAGGAATTGTAGACTGGTACAAACATAGTAATCATAAAGAATGGGTACCTCTTGAACATGCGCTTTCTAACAGTGTACAATTAGGAGGTCAATGCTAGCTCAAAACTAAACAACAACAATACCACCCTAATCCCCCCTTCTTATACATGAGACATTTAAAATAAGGGACAAAATCTTAAAAGGTTATAAAACAGTCTCAACACCACACTCGCCTGTAATGCCCTTGTTAAATAACCCCAATGTCCCCTTACAATTGAAACCAACTTATTTAACTACTCAATCATTACAACAGGCAATACCCCATTATTTACTTTTACAAAATGGCAAACTTAAAACAAAGGAGGACCTGTCAGAAATTCTAGGCCCCACACTTGTTAAATAGAATGTATACAGTACCTTCAATTATTGCATTATTTTTCTACACACACACAGATAAACGCAACTTAACCCGCTCCGCTAACCTTTTGAATCGATATGCTACATGCAATTCCCATGTACAGGTATCAATTCTATATCATACAAATTGCTTCTCTCACACCACTCTAAACATCCCCCATCATACACCACAAGCTGGGAAAATTAAATTAACGACCATCTACCACTTAAAACATGGCAAATGAGCTCTTCCACCTCGTCTATAGCTATTGCAGAAATTAACATGAAGCTGAAGCTCCTTAGTAGGTGGCACTATACACCAGACAAACTAGGGAAGATATTCCCAGGCTCACACACTGATTGCTGGAGAGGATGCACACACAGAGGCACCTTTATGCACATATGGTGGACCTGTCCTATTGCACAGCTATATTGGTTAAACATCAGAAAAGAAATAGAATTAGTCCTAGATATCTCCCGCCCTCACAGACCATGGACAATTTTATTTAACTACTTCCCACCTTTAAATTGTGCACTCAGACTTAAACTACTTACTATCATGATAAACATGGCCAAAAGATACATTCCATACTACTGGTAAAATAAAAAAACACCTTACCCACAACACAATTCTGGAGAGATAGAGTGACTACAGCCATAGAACTAGAGGAATATTACTACACAAGATTAAAGAAAACATCTATCCATCCGTCTCATATGGGATGAATACATCGACTCCCTTAAACCTCAGAATAATCATACATAACCAATCCAGAGGAATTTCTTAATCCCCATTTGTTTCCCTTTTCTGGAGGGCCTCTTCATTGCTAACTCATTGCTTACTAATTATTTACAATATCTCACAAATTACTCCTAAAACTTTAACACTGTTTTGTAATAGACTATTTGTTAACATTCTGTTTTGAATTATTGCACAATTGTTGCTGGGGTTTTTTCTTGTTTAGTTTATATGTTTAATTACTCCTATCAATTGCATACAATTCTAAAGTATTGTCTAATGTAATGGAATATTAAACACTTCCAGATGAACATTGACATAACAACTCGGATCTTAAGGTCAGCTCTTGCCTGACCTGGACTTTTACCATCTCCATCCGGACATTAATGGATCACTCTATCCTCATTCAAATGTATCCAATGCTCATATTTCCTATTGTGTCATGTATATTGATTTAATTGCAATAAAGCTTTTAAAACAAACAAAAAAAAGTTTACCTGTAGCATTAAATAATTACCTAGAGCACACTGGAGAGCCACAATAATCTGACACGTCTTCACAGAGTCCCGGGCCATGCTAATAGGAGGTTTTTAAGTGTTCTAATCCTCCTATTAGCATGGTCATGGACTCTGTGAAGAAAATACAGGATTAGCGCTGCTCCACAGCATGTTATACTCACCTATAACGCGCTAATCCTCCTATTAGCATGATCCTGGGCTCTGGGAAGAAAAGACAGGATTAGCGCTGCTCCACAGCATTTTATACTCACCTATAACGCGCTAATCCTCCTATTAGCATGATCCTGGGCTCTGGGAAGAAAAGACAGGATTAGCGCTGCTCCACAGCATGTTATGCTCACCTATAACACGCTAATCCTCCTATTAGCATGGTCCTGGGCTCTGTGAATAAAAGACAGGATTAACACTACTCCACAGCATGTTACACTCACCTATAACGCGCTAATCCTCCTATTAGCATGATCCTGGGCTCTGTGAATAAAAGACAGGATTAACACTACTCCACAGCATGTTACACTTACCTATAATGCGCTAATCCTCCTATTAGCATGATCCTGGGTTCTTGGAAGAAAAGACAGGATTAGGGCTGCTCCACAGCTTGTTACACTCACCTATAATGTGCTAATCCTCCTATTAGCATGGTCCTGGGCTCTGTGAATAAAAGACAGGATTAGCGCTGCTCCACAGCATGATACACTTACCTATAACGCGCTAATCCTCCTATTAGCATGATCCTGGGCTCTGGGAAGAAAATACAGGATTAGCGCTGCTCCACAGCATGTTACACTCACCTATAATGCGCTAAGCCTCCTATTAGCATGATACTGGGCTCTGGGAAGAAAAGACAGGATTATGGCTGCTCCACAGCATGTTACACTCACCTATAACGCGCTAATCCTCCTATTAGCATGATCCTGGGCTCTGGGAAGAAAATACAGGATTAGGGCTGCTCCACAGCATGTTACACTTACCTATAACACGCTAATCCTCCTATTAGCATGATCCTGGGCTCTGGGAAAAAAAGACAGGATTAGGGCTGCTCCACAGCATGTTACACTCACCTATAATGCGCTAAGCCTCCTGCTAGCACAGCCCTCGGCTCTGTGAAGAAAAAACAGGATTAGCGCTGCTTCACAGCATGATACACTCACCTATAACGCGCTAAGCCTCCTACTAGCATAGCCCTGGGATCTTTGAAGAAAAGACAGGATTAGCACTGCTCCACAGCATTCTATACTCACCTATAACGCGCTAATCCTCCTATTAGCATGGCGCTGGGCTTTGTGAATTAAAGACAGGATTAGCGCGGCTCCACAGCTTGCTACACTCACCTATTATGTGCTAAGCAGAGGCGTAACTAGAAACTACAGGGCCCTGGTGCAAGAATCTTAGAAAAGAAAAGCCCAAACACTAAACTAAAAAAAAACACCCAAAAAAGTTTAAAAAATCCTAACACTAACCCTCGAAGATACACTTAAAGTTCCTGAAGTCTGGACATCCAGGCGGCGAGAGGTCTTCATCCAGGCTAATCAAATCAGCCAACAGAATTTCAGTAGCTCTCATCTTATTGGCTGATTTGAACACCCAATAGGATTTCAGTAGCTCTCATCCTATTGGCTGATTTGAATTTCAAAAATCAAATCAGCCAATAGGAATGCAATGGACGCCATTTTGAAAAGGCTCCCTTGCATTGAAGAGTCAGTATACGGCGGCGACCGTATGAAGAGGATGCTCTGCGCCAGATGTCTTCAGGTTGGACCCCCTCTGCGCCGCCGGGATGAAGATAGAAGACGCCGCCGGGATGAAGATAGAAGATGCCGCCTGGATGAAGATAGAAGACGCCGCCTGGATGGATGAAGACCTCACCACCTGGATGAAGACCTCTCGCCGCCTGGATGTCCGGACTTCAGGAACTGTAAGTGATCTTTGGGGGTTAGTGTTAGGATTTTTTAAACTTTTTTGGGTGGTTTTTTTTTTAGTTTAGGGTTTGGGCTTTTCTCAAAAGAGCTGAATGGCCTTTTAAGGGCAATGCCCATACAAATGCCCTTTTCAGGGCAATGGGTAGCTTAGGTTTTTGTTAGAGTTAGGTTTATTATTTTGGGGTTTGGTTGGGTGGTGGGTTTTACTTTTGGGGGGTCTTGTGTTTTTTTACAGGTAAAAGAGCTGATTTCTTTGGGGCAATGCCCCACAAAAAGCCCTTTTAAGGGCTCTTGATAGTTTATTATAGGGTAGGGGTTTTTTTTATTTTGGGTGGGCTTTTTTATTTTTATAGGGCTATTAGATTAGGTGTAATTCTTTTTTATTTTTGATAATTTCGTTTGTTATTTTTCGTAATTTAGTGTTTGTTGTTTTTTGTAATTTAGTATTTTTTGTAATTATATACTTTGTAATTTTTATAGTAGTGTTAGGATTTTTTTAATGTGTATTTTAGTTTTCTTTAATTGGTTGTTAGTTTAATTTTAGTTTAATAGTTATAATGCGGCTAGATTTAGAGTTTGGCGGTAGCCGTCAAAACCAGCGTTAGAGGCTCCTAACGCTGTTTTGGGCTACCGCTGGTATTTCGAGTCAGTCAGGAAAGGGTCTAACGCTCACTTTGCAGCCACTTTTCCATACCGCAGATCCCCCTACGCCATTTGCGTATCCTATCTTTTCAATGGGATCTTTCTAACGCCGGTATTTAGAGTCTTGGCTGAAGTGAGCGTTAGAAATCTAACGACAAAACTCCAGCCGCAGAAAAAAGTCAGTAGTTAAGAGCTTTCTGGGCTAACGCCGGTTTATAAAGCTCTTAACTACTGTGCTCTAAAGTACACTAACACCCATAAACTACCTATGTACCCCTAAACCGAGGTCCCCCCACATCGCCACCACTCTATTAAAAATTTTTAACCCCTAATCTGCCGACCGCACACCGCCGCCACCTACGTTATCCCTATGTACCCCTAATCTGCCTCCCTAATACCGCCGACACCTACATAATATTTATTAACCCCTAATCTTCCGCCCCCAACGTCGCTGCCACCTACCTACAATTATTAACCCCTAATCTGCTGACCGCACACCGCCGCCACCTACGTTATCCCTATGTACCCCTAATCTGCTGCCCCTAATACTGCAGACCCCTATATTATATTTATTAACCCCTAATCTGCCACCCCCGATATTGCTGACCCCTGCATATTATTATTATTAACCCCTAATCTGACGCTCCGTACACCGCCGCAACCTACGTTATCCCTATGTACCCCTAATCTGCTGCCCCTAACACCTACAACCCCTATATTATATTTATTAACCCCTAATCTGCCGCCCCCAACGTCGCCTCCACCTATCTACAATAATTAACCCCTAATCTGCCGACCGGATCTCACCGCTACTCTAATAAATGTATTAAGCCCTAAAGCTAAGTCTAACCCTAACACTAACACCCCCCTAAGTTAAATATAATTTAAATCTAACGAAATAAATGAACTCTTATTAAATAAATTATTCCTATTTAAAGCTAAATACTTACCTGTAAAATAAACCCTAATATAGCTACAATATAAATTATAATTATATTGTAGCTATTTTAGGATTTATATTTATTTTACAGGCAACTTTGTATTTATTTTAACCAGGTAAAATAGCTATTAAATAGTTATTTACTATTTAATAGCTACCTACTTAAAATAATTACAAAATTACCTAATTTTAAACTAATTACACCTACTCTAAGCCCCCTAAAATAACAAAGCCCCCCAAAATAAAAAAATGCCCTACCCTATTCTAAAATTAAAATAGAAAAGCTCTTACCTTACCAGCTCTTAAAAGGGCCATTTGCGGGGCATGCCCCAAAGAATTCAGCTCTTTTGCCTGTAAAAAAAAACATACAATACCCCCCCAACATTACAACCCACCACCCACATACCCCTAATCTAACCCAAACCCCCCTTGAATAAACCTAACACTAAGCCCCTGAAGATCTTCCTACCTTATCTTCCCCACACCGGGTATCAGCGATCCGTCCAGGCTCTGAGGTCTTGATCCAAGCCCAAGCGGGGGGCTGAAGACATCCATCCTCCGGCTGAAGTCTTGATCCAAGCGGGCAGAAGAGGACATCCGGACCGGCAAACATCTTCATCCAAGCCGCATCTTCTATGTTCTTCCATCCGACCGGCTGATCTTCAAGACCTCCAGCGCGGATCCATCCATCTTCACCGACGACTTCCCGACGAATGACGGTTCCTTTAAGGGACATCATCCAAGATGGCGTCCCTCGAATTCCGATTGGCTGATAGGATTCTATCAGCCAATCGGAATTGGCTGATGGAATCAGCCAATCAGATTCAAGTTCAATCCGATTGGCTGATCCAATCAGCCAATCAGATTGAGCACGCATTCTATTGGCTGTTCTGATCAGCCAATAGAATGCGAGCTCAATCTGATTGGCTGATCGGATCAGCCAATCGGATTGAACTTGAATCTGATTGGCTGATCATTCGTCATTCATCGGGAAGTCGTCGGTGAAGATGGATGTTCCGCGTTGGCGGGATGAACTACATGGATCCGGAAGAAAGAAGATTGAAGATGCCGCTTGATAGAAGACTTCAGTCGGATCATGGACCTCTTCAGCTCCCGCTTGGATGAAGACTTCAGCCGGATCATGGACATCTTCAGCCCCCCGCTTGGGCTTGGATCAAGACATCGGAGGCTCTTCTGGATCGATCGGTGAACCCGGCGTGGTGAAGACAAGGTAGGGAGATCTTCAGGGGCTTAGTGTTAGGTTTATTTAACCCCTTAAGGACCAGCGACGTACCCTGTATGTCACTGGCTTTTTTTTTTTACTTGATTGTTTTATAGCGCAGTCTTGCCACCAGCGTTGAGACTGCTCTATTCCACAAAGCCTGCTGGAGTGAGGGCATTAATAGCGTGTTCTTGCTAGACTTGTGCTATTATGTCCTGAAAAAATCCTTAACGACCAGTGACATACAGGGTACATTGTGGTCATTAAGGGGTTAAGGGGGGTTTGGGTTAGATTAGGGGTATGTGGGTGGTGGGTTGTAATGTTGGGGGGGGTATTGTATGTTTTTTTTTACAGGCAAAAGAATTCTTGGGGCATGCCCTGCAAAGGGCCCTTTTCAGGGCTGGTAAGGTAAAAGAGCTTTTCTATTTTAATTTTAGAATAGGGTAGGGCATTTTTTTATTTTGGGTGTCTTTCTTATTTTATTAGGGGGCTTAGAGTAGGTGTAATTAGTTTAAAATTGTTGTAATATTTTTCTAATGTTTGTAAATATTTTTTAATTTTTTGTAACTTAGTTCTTTTTTATTTTTTGTACTTTAGTTAGTTTATTTCATTGTATTTATTTGTAGGTATTGTATTTAATTAATTTATTGATAGTGTAGTGTTAGGTTTAATTGTAGATAATTGTAGGTAGTTTATTTAATTAATTTAATGATAGTGTAGTGTTAGGTTTAATTGTAACTTAGGTTAGGATTTATTTTACAGGTAATTTTGTAATTATTTTAACTAGGTAACTATTAAATAGTTATTAACTATTTAATAGCTATTGTACCTGGTTAAAATAAATACAAAGTTACCTGTAAAATAAATATTAATCCTAAAATAGCTACAATATAATTATAATTTATATTGTAGCTATATTAGGGTTTATTTTACAGGTAAGTATTTATCTTTAAATAGGAATAATTTATTTAATAAGAGTTAATTTATTTCGTTAGATTTAAATTATATTTAACTTAGGGGGGTGTTAGTGTTAGGGTTAGACTTAGCTTTAGGGGTTAATACATTTATTATAGTAGCGGCGAGATCCGGTCGGCAGATTAGAGGTTAATAAGTGTAGGTAGGTGGAGGCGACGTTGGGTGCAGCAGATTAGGGGTTAATAAATATAATATAGGGTCGGCGGTGTTACGGGCAGCAGATTAGGGGTACATAGGGATAACGTAGGTTGCGGCGGTGTACGGAGCGGCAGATTAGGGGTTAATAATAATATGCAGGGGTCAGCAATAGCGGGGGCGGCAGATTAGGGGTTAATAAATATAATATAGGGGTCGGCGGTGTTATGGGCAGCAGATTAGGGGTACATAGGTATAATGTAGGTTGCGGCGGTGTACGGAGCGGCAGATTAGGGGTTAATAATAATATGCAGGGGTCAGCAATAGCGGGGGCGGCAGATTAGAGGTTAATAAGTGTAATGCTAGGGGTGTTTAGACTCGGGGTACATGTTAGAGTGTTAGGTGCAGACTTAATAAGTGTTTCCCCATAGGAAACAATGGGGCTGCGTTAGGAGCTTAACGCTGCTTTTTTGCAGGTGTTAGGTTTTTTTTCAGCTCAAACTGCCCCATTGTTTTCTATGGGGGAATCGTGCACGAGCACGTTTTTGAAGCTGGCCTCGTCCATAAGCACCGCTGGTATTTAGAGTTGCAGTGGCGGTAAATATGCTCTACGCTCCCTTTTTTGGAGCCTAACGCAGCCCTTCTGTGAACTCTAAATACCATTGGTATTTAAAAGGTGCTGGGGAAAAAAAGCACGCGTAGCTAACGCACCCCTTTGGCCGCAGAACTCTAAATCTAGCCGATGGTTTGTTAGTTTAAACTTACGGCTAGATTTAGAGTTTTGTCGGTAACGACCCGTGTAGCTAACGCATGCTTTTTTTTCCCCGCACCTTTTAAATTCCGCTGTTAATTAGAGTTCACAGAATGGCTGCGTTTTCAGTGCGTTAGGCTCCAAAAAGGGAGCGTAGAGCATAATTTACCGCCAACTCTAAATACCAGCGTTGCTTACGGACGCGGCCAGCTTCAAAAACATGCTCATGCATGATTCCCCCATAGGAAACAATGGTGCTGTTTGAGCTGAAAAAAAACCTAACACCTGCAAAAAAGCAGCGTTAAGCTCCTAACGCAGCCCCATTGTTTCCTATAGGGAAACACTTCCTACGTCTGCACCTAACACTCTAACATGTACCCCGAGTCTAAACACCCCTAACCTTACACTTATTAACCCCTAATCTGCCGCCCCCGCTATCGCTGACCCCTGCATATTATTATTAACCCCTAATCTGCCGCTCCGTACACCGCTGCAACCTACGTTATCCCTATGTACCCCTAATCTGCTGCCCCTATCACCGCCGACCCCTTTATTATATTTATTAACCCCTAATCTGCCACCCCAAAAGTCGCCTCCACCTACCTACAATAATTAACCCCTAATCTGCCGACCGGACTTCACCCCTACTCTAATAAATCTATTAACCCCTAAAGCTAAGTCTAACCCTAACACTAACACCCCCCTAAGTTAAATATAATTTAAATCTAACGAAATAAATTAACTCTTATTAAATAAATTATTCCTATTTAAAGCTAAATACTTACCTGTAAAATAAACCCTGATATAGCTACAATATAAATTATAATTATATTGTAGCTATTTTAGGATTAATATTTATTTTACAGGCAACTTTGTATTTATTTTATCCAGGTACAATAGCTATTAAATAGTTAATAACTATTTAATAGTTACCTAGTTAAAATAATTACAAAATTAACTGTAAAATAAATCCTAACCTAAGTTACAATTAAACCTAACATTACACTATCAATCAATTAATTAAATAAAATACCTACAATTATCTACAATTAAACCTAACACTACACTATCAATAAATTAATTAAATACAATACCTACAAATAAATACAATGAAATAAACTAACTAAAGTACGGGGGGGCGGAGCCGGCCAGCGTCTGTGATGGCCGCATGATTCCTAGCTCCGGTTAAAGGAGCCCTTTCCACGGCACATTAAGGGGACACCCGGGCCACTATAAAGCTGGAAAAGTCAGTCCGACCTCAAGCGAAGTTCCGGAGCACCGAATGCAATGCCCATATCGCTAAAATAAGAAGATTGGCGACGGAACCAGATCCCAGAACGCATCGGGCATAAGTGCGCATCGCACCACAGGGAAAAGTTAGCACACGCACCATTGCTGCAAGGGGTAAGAAAGTAATACTTAATGCCCCAATGATAGTACATCAACCTATCGAGTACCCCTTCTGAGCACAAAGCCCTGTGGCCCTGCCGATAGCGCAATCTGAACTCCTAGAAACGGCCATGCAATATACTTCATAGCAAACTCAATCTAGGCCTTACCGGACAGACTATCATTAACTACTGGGGCAGAAGCACCACACTCCCTGCAATTACAGCCCAGCAGACAAAACACAAGGCACAGTGCAGAGAAGTACAACTGTTTGTGGAGTGCTGTTTTTAAACATGTGAGCAGACCCTTACATAAATCAATCTACACAGCTTAAAACGACATCGATCTAAAGAAGTACACAAACTTAAAATACACAAGCCACTTCGCTAATAATTGTGATTGAACAGATCGACACAGATTGACATCATACAAGTGGTTTAAAAAAATCATATTACATCGCATTTAAGAGAGACATTTGTTTATTTACTTTAATATCTTCTTCCTGAGCTGGAATAATCTGTGCTACCTTTAAACTGCAAAGTGACTAAGCTAAATTATAACTTGGAGATTGAAACTCACCAGACTTACTAAGATTGCAAAACTAGCAAATGGCGTCCAGACGCACACCTAAGCCAGATAAAAATATTAAAAGCCTAACAACTTCCAATGCAAAAATGGACAATTTTTTTAAAGTTCTAGAATCCTCCATGTCAGATACAGCCAATCCAACAGACACTGAACAAACCACATCTGATGTGGACTCTCCTGCTCTCCTCACCAAAGCAGACATACAAAATCTGCCGACTAAAGCAGACTTTGCATCCTTTTTCACCCATGTGGGGAAAATTATTAAAGAAGGACTATCTGAAGTCAGGAAAGATCTCTCAGACTTGGGGGAGAGAGTTTTACAGGCAGAAGAAGATTTAGAACAGTTTTCAAATACTACAGAACTCCAAAATCGCACTCTTCAAGTGCATGATGACATGATACAGCAGCTTCAAAACCAAGTTGAAGATTTGGATAACAGAGGGAGACGGCAGAATCTAAGAATAAGAGGTATCTCAGAGAAAGTTACAACCTCCCAAATCCAACAGCACCTACAGCAGTTGTTCCAACATATTCTACAAGAAGACGTCCCAATCATCCCTCTAGATAGAGCCCACCGGGCACTACGCCCGAAACCCGCAGACGATAAACCGCCTAGAGATATAATCCTGCAAATTCAAAATTGCAAAGACAAGGAGAGAATAATGACAGCTTCGCGGAAAACACGCCAAATCCTGATCGAAGGAGATACAGTACAAATATATGCAGATCTCAGTAACATCACACTCTCCAAGCGCAGAGAGGCAAAATACCTCACTACACACCTACAGGACTTAAAAATACCCTATAGATGGGGTTTCCCATTCTGCATTAAAGTATTGCATAACTCCCAGATTGTCACATATAGCCACCCAGATGACCTTGAGCAATTTTGTGACAGCCTAAAAATTCCACCTCCATCTACACGCTCGTCGCTAACTCCACTGGCAAGAAACAATCCGACATCACTGGCACAGAAGCAACAGAGACCTGCTTGGACGAGAGTCTCCAGGAAAACTGACCATGGAAACCAGAAAGCAGCCCAACAAGAAGAAGGACTGACATGAAAATAAAAGTGCTACGAAATTGGTTACCCTTACAAATGTTTATTACCCAGTATGATAATATGTCAGAAGCCTAGACATACCTGGTAACATATTTAGAAAATGTTGTATACCTAATTTTAGATATTTGTATTATTACATCAAACTATATTGATGCTAACTGACCAAACCCTACTTGCCCCCTAGCTAGGCCTTCCCCCTATAATACGTTTAAGCACCAAATGGAAATGCTCAGTCATAGTAACTTCATTTTTTTTTTACTATGACCCCCCCATTGTATTTGAAATACTGTTTTAAGTATTTTTGTGGTATTGTTAGTTATGATGTTTTATTGTTGATGTTTTACTCGTTTTCCTTACACTCTTTATCTCTTCTAGCAGATCCTTGTACCAAAAGGGATTGCTATTCCCTATACAACCTCTCTTTCCCTTCCTACCCTTTCTCCGACAGAGATGAACCGAAAAGGTACCAACAACAGGCACCCAAACTCAGGTATTGTAACTTGCAACACACAAACGCTTACAAAGATTCTGTAGTAACCCTCTCCACATTAACCGCAACACACAACAGGATACACAAGATACATTACGCGAACTTCACTATACATAGAGCATATGGCAGTCCCTGATCTTTTGTTAATCTCTCAAAATGTTAAAGGACTAAATTCACCCACCAAAAGATCCATTGCCCTAAATTGGTTTCACAAACATAAGGGTGAGGTGATTTTCTTACAAGAAACCCACTTTAGCAAACATATAACAACGAAATGCTCCTCTAAACAATTCCCAACGGGATACTTTAATTCAGCCCCTGCTAAACGGAATGGAGTGGGTATATTATTTAGGCATAATGTCCCTTTTCACCTCACCCAGCAACATACAGACAATGAAGGAAGATTCTTGATCCTAGTAGGCACACTCTACAGCAGACAAATCACTTTTGCAACATATTATGCACCAAACACGGGCCAAGCTCGTTTCTTTAAAAAACTAATCAAAACATTATTAGAGGTGACACGGGGAACATTGATTCTGACAGGAGACAGCAATGTGGCATTGGAACCACCATTAGACTGCTCTAATAAAAAAAGCTCAATGCCCAGGAGCTCTTTAAGTGTCATAGTGAAGGTCCTACGCAGTGCAACACTCTTAGATACCTGGAGAATACAACACCCTACACAAAAGACGTATACTTTTTATTCAAACCCCCAAAAATCATATTCCAGAATAGACCACATATTCATAGACCAAAGCAGCTTACCCCTAATGAAACACACGGAAATTTTACCGACCCCATGGTCTGACCGGGAGAATACACACATGACAGTAAAACTATTGCAGAGGTATTTAGAAATTACTACAAAAACCTTTACAATATCCCTGCAACTCCATACTCCTCAGACTATGAAGCAATAAATTCTTACATACAGAAAGCCAACATCCCCACTCTACCCGAACATATCTCGAAACAAATGGAGGATCCCATTTCTCTCCAAGAGGTCATAACAGCTATACAGCATACACCACTTCGTAAAAGCCCCGGCCCAGACGGCCTATCGGCCTCATACTATAAACAGTTCCAATCCATTTTGGCCCCACACCTTACTAACCTTTTCAACTCTCTTGATATAGATGGACTGCTATCCCCCAACCTCCTGGAAGCCCATATATCCATTATACCCAAACCAGGTAAACCTCCCACAGAACCAAGTAATTATCGCCCAATATCCCTATTAAATGGGGATATAAAAATATATGCCAAGATACTAGCAAACCGGATCAGCAAAATACTTCCAACTTTAATACATGTAGACCAGGCCGGCTTTGTACCACTTAGGGAGGCCAGAGACAACACGATTCGAGTTCTCCATTTAATGGAATACGTTACATCAAAACAGATCCCTGCAGTCCTGGCCTCAACTGATGCAGAGAAAGCTTTTGATAGGCTGAATTGGCCTTTCCTGCACAGTACACTAAGACACTTTGGGTTTGGGGAACTAATGATTAAACAAATTTTCCATCTATATAATGGCCCTTCAGCAAAGGTCCGCGCGAATGGGGTCCTATCACACAGTTTCAACATAAATAACGGGACTAGGCAGGGTTGTCCATTATCACCCATTCTCTTTGTCCTTACAATGGAGATTTTAGCCTGTCATATCAGGGAAAACCCAAAAATTCACGGCATCCCAATCGGTCCAGACACCCACAAATTAGCGATGTTTGCAGATGACGTGTTGATCACTTTAACTCTTCCTGACATCTCGTTGCCCAACCTGACCCTTGAATTTGATAATTTCAGTAAATTCTCACATTTCCATATCAATTATTCAAAATCGGAGCTCCTAAATATCTCAATGACCGCTAGTAACTTCGCAGCTTTCACGCCATCTTGTCCGTTTAAAATCCAACACTCCCATCTAAAATACTTAGGCATAATGCTATCTTCTAATTCCTCAAAATGGTTTGCCCTAAACTACCGACCCCTCCTACACTCTATACAGCACTCCCTATCCTCCTGGAGGGAAAAGCCCCTGTCTTGGTGGGGTAGGATACAATCAGTCAAAATGACAATCCTCCCCAAAATCCTATATATACTGCAAGCGATGCCAATTACACTCCCTAAGACATTCATACAAAAACTTCAAAAAGCCATAAATACTTTTGTGTGGGGGAGGTCACGCCCAAGGATAGCTCGAGGAACAATGTATAGATCCCTCCAGGGTGGGGGTTTGGGTCTACCAGAATTAAACCTATATTATCATGCATCAGTACTACAGAGAATCCTAGACTGGCACTGTAGGAGAGAATCCAAAGCATGGGTTGCGATTGACTCCCAGCTACTTAAATCCCCTAACCCAGGTCCCCTATGCTGGCTCCCAAAAACCAAGCGCACCCCTGCTTGCCAATCATCCGCACTTTACCGACACATATTCAACACATGGGATCACTTAATCAAAACTACACCAGCCCTGTCCACACCTGTATCCCCGCTTACCCCAATTTTTCCCAACATAGAACTAATGGGGGGATACGAGAACAAGAGAAAAGACACACCAATTACTGAACTTTTAGACTCTGTCCCCATGGCAATCCTGCACACACAAGGCACACTAAAACCCAGAGAGGAACTCTCACCAATTTTATTTGGCTCCTTTGCCCCATGGCTAAAATATGCACAACTACGGCACTTTATACAGACTACTCCCAATAAAGAAGACCTTATTAGATTACCAACACTTTTTGAGCAAACGTGCCTTAGGGGAAACACTACCAGAGGTACGTTATCACTAGCTAAGAGCATGCTTCAGAACGCACGATCCCCTCCACTTCCTCCATATACGGCTAAATGGCATAAAGAATTGGGCATAGACATGGATACTGAACAGTGGCTACAAATCTATAGAAACACTCGTACCTCTTCCACATCACCCAAAGTAATTGAACTCAACTACAAAGTGCTTATGCGCTGGTACTTGACACCATCTAGAATAAATAATATTTACCCTACCTCCTCACCCTCGTGCTGGAGAGGTTGCACTGAGCGAGGCACTACATTACATATGTGGTGGTCATGCCCCAAACTACACTTATTTTGGAAGGGAATAGAATCCACATTGGGGAAGCTAGCAGAGGCAGACCTCCATTTAAACCCAAAATTGATCCTCCTAAACGAGAACCCTCCACTCCGCTGTAAAATTAGACAGAAATTGATACGAATAGGACTCAATAGCGCCAAAGCACTGATCGCCCTAAATTGGAATACCCTCACATAGCAGCTGGTTACAAAATACTGATAAGATGCTTTCATGTGAAGAATATGGATACTTTAAAAGAGGTAAATCTGCATTCTATGCAGATGTCCGTTTCTACTGGGATTCTATCACTACCACATATACACATAGGACCTCCCTTGCGACAAACACACCGCTAGATTAGGGAAGCTATGAACATATTACTGAATATATTTTGCCTCACACACTGTTGCTTGAGAATACCCCATTACCTTACCGCAAACTACAACTTAGGGATGTCTCTGTCGGATACTCTTCTTTTCCCTCCCCCCTTCTCCCTCTTTATTTTATTTTCTTTCTATACTTTCTTTTGGTTCAACCTAGATATGATTATAGGTTCAGAGCAATGTAACTGTGACTCTTTATAATAGCTCCACTTTAAACTGATAAACCAGAGCGAAGAGAAGACCAACGCCTACAGAGAACGAATATGGACAATAAAGAACTTTATAAAGGACTATAATTGCCAGGCAGCTCAAAGTCCAGATGCCCTCATTATGAACATTAGATTCCTGGAGGTTATGGTCAATGTTGTGGACAATAGATCAAACAATGTGAACCTTATGACTCTGTATGCGCAGGTCGCACTTTTGTGATTTTTTTTTCTTTTTTGTTAAATTGTTATTTGTTGACAAAATCAATAAAAATTTAAGTTTAAAAAAAAAAAACTAACTAAAGTACAAAAAATAAAAAAGAACTAAGTTACAAAAAATAAAAAAATATTTACAAACATTAGAAAAATATTACAACAATATTAAACTAATTACACCTACTCTAAGCCCCCTAATAAAATAACAAAGGCCACCAAAATAAAAAAATACCCTACCCTATTCTAAAATTAAAATAGAAAAGCTCTTTTACCTTACCAGCCCTGAAAAGGGCCCTTTGCGGGGCATGCCCCAAAGAATTCAGCTCTTTTGCCTGTAAAAAAAAACATACAATACCCCCTCCCCCCAACATTACAACCCACCACCCACATACTCCTAATCTAACCCAAACCCCCCTTAAATAAACCTAACACTAAGCCCCTGAAGATCTTCCTACCTTATCTTCACCACGCCGGGTTCACCGATCGATCCAGAAGAGCCTCCGATGTCTTGATCCAAGCCCAAGCGGGGGGCTGAAGATGTCCATGATCCGGCTGAAGTCTTCATCCAAGCGGGAGCTGAAGAGGTCCATGATCCGACTGAAGTCTTCTATCAAGCGGCATCTTCAATCTTCTTTCTTCCGGATCCATGTAGTTCATCCCGCCGACGCGGAACATCCATCTTCACCGACGACTTCCCGACGAATAAAGGTTCCTTTAAGAATCGTCATCCAAGATGGCGTCCCTCGAATTCCGATTGGCTGATAGGATTCTATCAGCCAATCGGAATTAAGGTAGGAGAATTCTTATTGGCTGATGGAATCAGCCAATCAGATTCAAGTTTAATCCGATTGGCTGATCCGATCAGCCAATCAGATTGAGCTTGCATTCTATTGGCTGATCGGAACAGCCAATAGAATGCGAGCTCAATGTGATTGGCTGATTGGATCAGCCAATCGGATTGAACTTGAATCTGATTGGCTGATTCCATCAGCCAATCATAATTTTCCTACCTTAATTCCGATTGGCTGATAGAATCCTATCAGCCAATCAGAATTCGAGGGATGCCATCTTGGATGACGTCCCTTAAAGGAACCGTCATTCGTCGGGAAGTCGTCAGTGAAGATGGATGTTCGCGTCGGCGGGATGAACTACATGGATCCTGAAGAAAGAAGATTGAAGATGCCGCTTGATAGAAGACTTCAGCCGGATCATGGACATCTTCAGCCCCCCGCTTGGGCTTAGATCAAGACATCGGAGGCTCTTCTGGATCGATCGGTGAACCCGGCGTGGTGAAGATAATGTAGGAAGATCTTCAGGGGCTTAGTATTAGGTTTATTTAAGGGGGGTTTGGGTTAGATTAGGGGTATGTGGGTGGTGGGTTGTAATGTTGGGTGTGGGGGTATTGTATGTTTTTGTTTACAGGCAAAAGAGCTGAATTCTTTGGGGCATGCCCCGCAAAGGGCCCTTTTCAGGGCTGGTAAGGTAAAAGAGCTTTTCTATTTTAATTTTAGAATAGGGTAGGGCATTTTTTTATTTTGGGGGTCTTTGTTATTTTATTAGGGGGCTTAGAGTAGGTGTAATTAGTTTAACATTGTTGTAATATTTTTCTAATGTTTGTAAATATTTTTAATTTTTTGTAACTTAGTTCTTTTTTATTTTTTGTACTTTAGTTAGTTTATTTCATTGTATTTATTTGTAGGTATTGTATTTAATTAATTTATTGATAGTGTAGTGTTAGGTTTAATTGTAGATAATTGTAGGTATTTTATTTAATTAATTTATTGATGGTGTAGTGTTAGGTTTAATTGTAACTTAGGTTAGGATTTATTTTACAGGTAATTTTGTAATTATTTTTACTAGGTAACTATTAAATAGTTATTAACTATTTAATAGCTATTGTACCTGGTTAAAATAAATACAAAGTTGCCTGTAAAATAAATATTAATCCTAAAATAGCTACAATATAATTATAATTTATATTGTAGCTATATTAGGATTTATTTTACAGGTAAGTATTTAGCTTTAAATAGGAATAATTTATTTAATAAGAGTTAATTTATTTCGTTAGATTTAAATTATATTTAACTTAGGGGGGTGTTAGTGTTAGGGTTAGACTTAGCTTTAGGGGTTAATACATTTATTAGAGTAGCCGTGAAGTCCGGTCGGCAGATTAGGGGTTAATTATTGTAGGTAGGTGGAGGCGAAGTTGGGGGCGGCAGATTAGTGGTTAATAAATATAATATAGGGGTCGGCTGTGTTAGGGGCAGCAGATTAGGGGTACATAGGGATAACGTAGGTGGCGGCGGTGTGCGGTCGGCAGATTAGGGGTTAAAAATTTTTAATAGAGTGGCGACGATGTGGGGGGGCCTCGGTTTAGGGGTACATAGGTAGTTTATAGGTGTTAGTGTACTTTAGAGCACAGTAGTTAAGAGCTTTATGAACCGGCGTTAGCCCATAAAGCTCTTAACTACTGACATTTTTCTGCGGCTGTAGTTTTGTCGTTAGATTTCTAACGCTCACTTCAGACACGACTCTAAATACCGGCGTTAGAAAGATCCCATTGAAAAGATAGGATACGCAAATGGCGTAGGGGGATCTGCGGTATGGAAAAGTCGCGGCTGCAAAGTGAGCGTTAGACCCTTTCCTGACTGACTCTAAATACCAGCGGTAGCCCAGAACCAGCGTTAGGAGCCTTTAACGCTGGTTTTGACGGCTAACGCCAAACTCTAAATCTAGTTGTTTGTTTTTTTAATTTGACAGGTAAGTTTTAATTTAATTTAAGATAGAGAAATTGTAATTTTAATATAAAGTTAAGGGGGCGTTAGGTTTAGGCGTTACTAGTTTAAATTAGTTTATTGCGATGTGGGGGGCTTCCGTTTTTGGGGTTAATAGTTTAATTTACTATATTTCATTGTGGGGGGCTTGTGGTTTAGGGGTTAATAGGTTTATTATAGTAGGGGTGGTGTCGCTGTGTTTTTTCTAACATGCTCTCTCCATTGATGTCTATAGGGAAAGCGTGCACAAGAACGTCAAAACAATGCTTGCATGTTGTGCGGTATGGAGTTCAACGCAACCATATCGCACGCACATGCTGGCTGTTTTAAAACTTTTAATGGCAGCACTCTGGAGGGTGAATTAACACAACTTTTGTTGCGTTCGTTAAATACCCTCTATCGCGCATAACTTGTAATCTACCTTTATGTTATCACTTTGTGTACACACACTTGCTTCCTTATCTTATATTTGTCTGGAAAACGAAAGCTCAGTACTTAGAGAGAACAATAGAAAATTATCATTGTATTACTTAACTATCCTGCACCCCACTGAGAGTGTAATTTATTCTGCTGGCTAATTAATAGCTGAGACTCCAGTATCAAAACTTTCAGTATAGGTGGAAATACCACAGGCTAAATCAGCTATTTCAAGTGTTGAAATAGGAGTAAATGAGCTACTTGTCAACAATTAAATACACTCCTGCAGGTAAAATGGATAATTGGGATTTATTTAAAGGGGAGAATTTGTTTTGGGTGAACTGTCCCTTTAACTATGGCTTGTTTTCGGGCCACAAAATTCAGCGTCATCACAATATTGCGATTTTGGCTGATTCTTATTGTGCGAAAACATCTTGGCACTCACAATATATTTTCGGCTCACTTTTGAACTACTTTTCAAGCTCAGTTATGATTTATCAAATTTGGTATCTCAAAGCACTAGAAAAGTTTAAAGAAGGGCTTTTCCTGCACCTGTTAGACTTTTTCACGTCTATTTCCAAACTGTCTTTTTTGCTTGCACCTATGTTACACACCAACATCTACAAATGGCGTGATTTCATATTTCCTTTTTTCTATTGGATAGCATTTCTCATTCACACAATCTTAATTGTTACAAATAGATGGGCAGACTGTATATTGTTTTTCTATCACTATATGGGCGTTTGACAACTTTCACAAGGATTCTTTTAAACTATATATATTTTTCTTGTTCGTTAAGGGCCCCGTACTATTTTTTCATGAACTGTAAACAAGGTGGCGGATATGAGTTTTTATGCTAAAGACATCCAATAACTTTTTTTTTACAGAATTTCCTGTAAACTATAAACAGTGACCCTCCTACAACTGGGTTAGTAAGAAATATGGCCTAGATCCTAGTTTCTAAACCTGTGGCACAGGTACCCCTGGAGATTCTTGGGGCATTGGCAAAGGGAACTCCGGGGCTTAGCCTTCATTATTTTTTTTCCTGATGTTGCTATTGCAAACATGAAATATCAAAGAAAGTTATGTTTCTCATTTCTACCCTCATGGCAGAGTGTGAGTATTTCCCAGCCTAGGTTGGACCACTGCTCAATCACCGATTCAAATTGGTAAAACCTTAGATCTGGCTTGTTAGTGACACAAGGGCTGGAGTTGGGCTTCACTGATATGAAAAGAGAATTACTGTGACCAAGTGTCACAGAAACAAGTGGCAGATAAATGTCCCACTGCTAAATAGGTCAAGTGCATCATAATGAAGTATGCCACAGTAAATGAGGCAGATAAACTGTGCATGAAATAGTTATTACAAATAGAAGCACATTAATTTCATATAATTATTAATATCAATGGACTATGTATCTGTGTTTTATGTTATTCTCTGTTGTAAAATTGCCAAATATTAGCTTCACGCAGTTAGGACATTCCATGCCACCCTAGCAGCGCTGGGCTTTAATGTCGTTAGGATGGCATGAAATGTCCTACGTTAGACGGCGTTCCTGCAGTTTACCCCTTTGAAGAAGTCAAGAATCAGCCTGGTGGTGTGCCTGGCAGTGTGTTAACAATATTGTACCGACACAAAGGGGTTACATTTCTGAAAACATAAAACATATATCTTTTTCCTATGTATTTACTTCATTAACATATCTGATACAAGTTTGTGAAATGAAGTTATACACATGATTTCCATTTTGTTTGTGTAACAGATCAATAATATTTGTGCTACAATTGGGGTACATGGAAATAAAATGTATACCTATGGGGATACTTGCTACAAAAGGATTGAGAAACACTGGCCTAGATTACAAGTGGAGGGGGCCTGGCAGCCCCCTGCAACAAGAAGTGCACTCCTTGGGTAATGATTCCACTAAATAAGTTTCAATGTGCATACTCTAGATTTGTCACACTGCAAATTCTCTCCTCTGAAAAGCTGTTGAGATTTATATGGCTGAAAAGGTGCCTCCAAGATGGAGGGCAGTGCTGTGGATATTAGAATCTAACCGCAATGTTTCCGTATTAAAATACTAGTTACTCCCATGGAACGTCCATCAAACTCCCACAGAACGCCTATATATTCATTATGCCTGCAATTAGAAGCTGTGGGGATACATGTATATACAATTATTTATTTTTAGGTATTTTATTGTATAATGCAATAATATGTATTTTAAGAATAGTCATGATTTAAAAAAGATTTCATTTTTCTTTTTGTTTGTTTAGTTGTTTTTTTTAGGAAGAAGTTTTTTTTCATGATATTAATATGTCGGAGAAGACAGTATCTGCGACTATAGTTTTAAATAACTGTATTATTTTTAACATTGCAAAGTTAAAGTAATGCAGTTATGAAAAACTATAGTCGTTGATACTATTAATATCACAAAAAAGAAATCTTCTTCCTAAAAAAAAAACATGCAAAAAGAAAATTCAACCAATTTTTGTCGGTTTTTGTCGGGAAGGCTTGCGGGGCTAACAAGCCTTTTTTTCCCACTGCTCCCTTAAGACAACGCTAGTATTACAGGTTTTTTTAAACCTGGCGTTAGCCGCAAAAAGGTGAGCGTAGAGCAGAATTTAGCTCCACATCTCACCTCAATACCAGCGTTGCTTAAGTCAGTGGTAAGCTGGCTAAACGTGCTTGTGCACGATTTCCCCATAGGAAACAATGGGGCTGAGCTGGCTGAAAAAAAAACCTAACACCTGCAAAAAAGCAGCGTCCAGCTTCTAACGCAGCCCCATTGTTTCCTATAGGGAAAGGAATTTTATGTCTACACCTAATACCCTAACATGAACCCCGAGTCTAAACACCCCTAATCTTACACTTATTAACCCCTAATCTGCCGCCTCCGCTATCGCTGACACCTGCATTATATTATTAAATTAAATTTATTAACCCATAAACCTAAGTCTAACCCTAACCCTAACACCCCTCTAACTTAAATATAATTTAATACTTACGGATAAAATAAAGCCTAAGCTAGCTACAATATAACTAATAATTACATTGTAGCTATCTTAGGATTTATATTTATTTTACAGGCAGCTTTGTATTTATTTTAACTACATAGAATAGTTATTAAATAGTTATTAACTATTTAATAACTACCTAGTTAAAATAAAGACAAATATACCTGTAAAATAAATCCTAACCTAAGTTACTATTACACCTAACACTACACTATAATTAAACTAATTACCTAAACTACCTACAATTAATTACAATTAAATTAAATAAACTAAATTACGAAAAACAACAAACACTAAATTACAGAAAAAAAAAAAAGAATTACAAGAATTTTAAACTAATTACACCTATTCTAATCCCCCTAATAAATTAAAAAAGCCCCCCAAAATAATAAAATAGGATAATAATAGAATTAGTTTATTTAATTGTAGTAATTTTATTTAGATTATTTAAAATTATATTTAAGTTAGGGGGGTTATGGTTAGGTTTAGATTTAGGTTTAGGGGTTAATACCTTTAATATAGTAGCGGCGACGTTGGGGGTGGCAGATTAGGGGTTAATAAATGTAAGTAGGTGTCGGCAATGTTAGGGACGGCAGATTAGGGGTTAATAAAATGTAACTAGTGTTTGCGAGGTGGGAGTGCGGCGGTTTAGGGGTTAATATATTTATTAAAGTGGTGGCGATGTCCGATCGGCAGATTAGGGGTTAATACATTTATTAAAGTGTTTCCGATGTGGGGGGGAGGCCTCGGTCTAGGGGTTAATAGGTAGTTTATGGGTGTTAGTGTACTTTTAGCACTTTAGTTAAGAGTTTTATGTTCCGGCGTTAGCCCATAAAACTCTTAACTACTGACTTTTAAATGCGGTAGAAGTCTTGACAGGAGAGGGTCTACCGTTCACTTCTTCCAAGACTCGTAATACCGGCGTTAGGCAAATCCCATTAAAAGATAGGATACGCAATTGACGTAAGGGGATTTGCGGTAAGCTCGAGTCGCGGAAGAAAAGTGAGCGGTACACCTGTACCTGTTAGACTCGTAATACCAGCGGCCATTAAAAAGCAGCGTTGGGACCTCTCAACGCTGCTTTTTAAGGATAACGCAAGACTCGTAATCTAGGTGATATTGTGGTATTATACAATAAAATACATATAAATAAATCATTGTATATATATACTGTATATATATACACAGTATATATGTATATATATATATATATATATATATATATACCCACATTCCTACAGCTCCTAAAGGTTTATTTTGCATGTCCTTCTTTCACGATTAACTTCTAAATATTATAACGCCCAATGCAACCGAATACCACTATACTATTAACTCCTAACATGCCATAACCTTCAATGTAACCAAAACCCACTACACTACTAACCCCTAAAGCACCATAACCCCCAACACAACCTAACCCCACTAAACTATTGACCCCTAAAGAAACATAAGCCACAACAATAAACAAAGTAACATATCGCAAAAAACAAAACCAAACAACAATAAACCACAACAAAGTAAACAGCCATTAAAGCAAAAGACAACAAGAACAACAAAGTAAAGAACCATCAAAACAAAACCACCAGAACAAGGTAAATAAACAGTAAAAAACAAATATCTGTAAACATCAACAGCAAATATTTATTACTCACCATCCAAAGTTTTCTTTTCTTTCTTCATCCGATTGAATCCACAGGGACAAAAAAAGCCAGAAAAAAAAGCTGTAAAAAAAATCCCAGTGGAAAAAAACATCCATGGGGTCCTCTACTTTCTTCATCAAAAACCTGATGCGCGCAAACACTCGTGATATACCCCTTATCACTTGCGCGTGCTAGCACTCCACCTATAATCTGGTCCAATATCAGATAGATTATGAGTTTTGAGCGCTATAGAGAAATTAACAAATGCAACAAAAGTTATGTTTTTAATTTCCTATAGCACTGCTATTACAAGTTTTCAAACATACGCCTTTTGCGTGCGATTTGGTTGCATTGAACTCCATACCGCACACAATCAGAGTGTTGCTGAGATGTGCTTGAGCACCTGCGATCGCGGAAACAAATGTTCCGTAACGCAGCCCCATGGATGTCTATGGGGAAATAAAAAGACAGTTTAAACCTAACACCCTAAAATAAACCCTACGTCTAAATACCCCTAATCTGCTGCCCCCAACATCGCCAACACCTGCCTACAGTTATTAACTCTTAATCTGCCACTCCCGATATTGCCACTACCTAAATATAATTATTAACACCTAATCTGCCGCTCCCGATATCGCCGCCACTATACTACATTTATTAACCCTTAAACTGCCATCCCCCCACATCGCAACAAGCTAAATTAAACTATATTAACCCCTAAACCTAACCCTAACATAACCCTAACACCCCCTAACTTTAACATAATAAAAATATAGCTAAATTAAATTTACAATTATTAACTAAATATACCTATTAACCCCTAAACCGCTAGCCCCCCACATCGCAACAAGCTAAATTAAACTATATTAACCCCTAAACCTAACCCTAACATAACCCTAACACCCCCTAACTTTAACATAATAAAAATATAGCTAAATTAAATTTACAATTATTAACTAAATATACCTATTAACCCCTAAACCGCTAGCCCCCCACATCGCAACAAGCTAAATTAAACTATATTAACCCCTAAACCTAACCGTAACCCTAAACCTAACCTTAACCCCACCTAACCTTAACATTAAATTAGATCTAAATTAAATGTACAATTATTAACTAAATAATTCCTATTTAAAACTAAATACATACTTACCTGTGAAATAAAACCTAAGCTAGCTACAATAGAACTAATAGTTACATTGTAGCTAGCTTAGGTTTTATTTGTATTTCACAGGTAAGTTTGTATTTATTTTAACTAGGTAGACTAGTTAGTAAATAGTTATTAACTATTTACTAACTACCTAGCTAAACTACCTAGTTAAAATAAATACAAACTTACCTGTGAAATAAAACCTAACCTGCCTTACACTAAAACATAACATTAGAAAAAATAAAAAGCCTACCATTACAAAAAATAAAAAATTCGAATTAGCCAATAGAATGAGAGCTGCTTAAATCCGATTTGCTGATTTGAATAGCAAATAAGATTTTAGCAGCCCTAATTCCTATTGGTTGATTCAAAATTTTCAGCCAATAGGAATGCAAGGGACGCCATCTTGAATCGCATCCCTTGCATTGAATATTCAGTGTACGACGGAGACCCTATGAAGAGGATGCTCCGTGCCGGATGTCTTCAGGATGGACCCGCTCCACGCCGGCTGGATGAAGATCGAAGAGTCCGTCTGGATGAAGACTTCTTGCCGCATGGATGAGGACTTCGCCGGCTGGATGAAGATAGAAGAGGCCGCCTGGATGAAGACTTGTTGCCGCATGGATGAGGACTTCGCCAGCTGGATGGATCCTTCAAGCGGGACTTCAACAACTGTAAGTGGATCGTTAGGGGTTAGTGTTAGGTTTTTTAAGGTTTTTTTGGGTGTTTTTTTTTTTTTTAGTTTAGGGTCTGGGCAGTAAAATAGCTAAATGCCCTTTTAAGGGCAATGCCCATACAAATGCCCTTTTCAGGGCAATGGTTAGCTTAGATTATTTAGATAGTTTTTTTTATTTGGGGGGGTTGGTTGGGTGGTGGGTTTTACTGTTGGGGGGTGTTTGTATTTTTTTTACAGGTAAAAGAGCTGATATCTTTGGGGCAATGCCCCACAAAAGGTCCTTTTAAGGGCCATTGGTAGTTTATTGTAAGCTAGGTTTTTTTATTTTGGGTGGGCTTTTTTATTTTGATAGGGCTATTAGATTAGGTGTAATTATTTTTTATTTTTGATAATTTGTTATTTTTCTTAAATTAGTATTGGTTTTTTTTGTAATTTAGTTAGTTTTTATTTTTTGTAATGAGATACTTTTTATCCTAGTGTTAGGATTTTTTTATTGGTAGTTTAGTTTTATTTAATTGGTAGCTAGGTTAATTTTAGTTTAATAATTATAATAGTTTAATTGTTAGTTTAAAATTATTTTTTTTAATTTGACAGGTAAGTTTAATTTAATTTAAGATAGGGAAATTGTAATTTTAATATAAAGTTAGGTGGTCGTTAGGTTTAGGGGTTACTAGTTTAAAGTAGTTTATTTCGTTGTGGGGGGCTTTCGGTTTAGGGGTTAATAGTTTATTTTAGTATATTTCATTGTGGGGGGCTTGCGGTTTAGGGGTTAATAGGTTTATTATAGCAGCGGTGTGGACGGACGGCAGATTAGTGGTTAATAATATTTAAATATTGTTTTTGATGCGGTAGGGCAGCGGTTTAGGGGTTAATAACTTTAGTATAGTGGTGATGATGTCGGGGAGCGGTGGAATAGTGGTTAATACATTTTTTTAGTGGCAGCGATGTCGGGAGCAGCAGATTAGGGGTTATTAAATTTATTATAGTGTTTTTGATGCTGGAGGGCCTGGGTTTAGGGGTTAATAGGTAGTTTATGGGTGTTTAGTGCACTTTGTAGCAGTTTAGTTATGAGTTTTATGTTACAGATTTGTAGCGTAAAACTCATAACTACTGACTTTAGATGGCAGTACAGATCTTGTCGTTTTAGGCTGCTACGCTCACTTTTTAGCCTCACCACAAAACTCGTAATACCAGCGCTATGGGAATCCCATGAAAAAACTTAATTTTTACGTGTGCGGGACTGACGTTGCGGTACAGGCTAAAAGGTGTGCGGTACAGCTATACCGACAACACTTGTAATAGCTGCGGTGCTGTTTTAACTCTGAAAATGCCATATTTTCGGCATTACCAGCCGCAGCGCAAAACTTGTAATCTAGCTGTATGTTTCTTAAAAATGTCCAGTGGCACAGGCTTAGATTTAAATAAAGTTAAAGTGTACCCTCTATCTGTTGTTTGCCCACCCACAAGGATTTCCAAAAGCATACATTTTTGGTTCCACTTTTTCCTGGGGCCATTAAAACAATGGCACAGATTCTTAGTGCTGCATTTCCCTAGGGGCTACAAAAACTAGCTCAGAGGGTCACATATGGCCCATAGGCCACCATCCTGTTTTGCCACAATTTGCGCAAATCATTTTTTTAGATCTTTATTTTTAGGAGGTAGAGCCAATATATGGTTGCCATATTGCTACTTTAAGGGAGGACACTTATGAAAAATACATATGTCAGGGCTGTTTAAAGAAATGGTTGAATTATGTTCCATTATAAGAACCCGGACATGTATTTTTCATATGTGCCTGCCTTTAAAGCAGTAACATGGAAACCGCAGAAGCTCTAACACCTTCCCTATGATCAGAAAGGGAGTGCACCCCTGCTGCACTTTATGAGTTCTACTTACTTCTGCATAACACACAATAACACATAATAAGGAGGTAAGAAGTTCCAATGTAGTATTGAGAGAGCATTCGCTCCTTTCTGTCTATGGGAAAGACCTCCATTTCCTGTGCAGCCTGCCAATTCTGACCAATCAGGATGGTAAAGATGCACTAAACTACTGGTAACAACAGAAAACCCATAGAAAGACCAACGACGTACAGGGTACGTCGCTGGTCCTTAAGGGGTTAAATTGCATTGTCGTTATCTGCAAGATACCTACATGATCTACTGGTTTCAAAGTATCAGATTCACTGCAGAAATGTTATAGGTATAATGTCCCCTAAAAGGGACAGCAAACAGCTTATAATTACAAAACATTTCTGTTGTATTGCTATAGAATAAAATATCATCTAAGTCTAAAACAAATGAGCATCTTTTTAATTGCAATTATATTTCAGCTGCCAAACCCCACCCACCATTTGCCTTATATGGAGGAACCAATCTAGGATTTGGTCTGCAGACAACAAGGTTAGCTATTGTCATAATGTTTTGCAGTTGTTATCAAGTACAGACAATTAAGGGAAGCTATGTTGCAGGAGATAGCATTGAGATGTCAGCAGGGTGTATTTTAGGTTCTGAGAATGATAAAATCCTTAATTTTGTTAGAGCTAAATTACATCAAAAAGGGGCCAATAAACTTTGACATAACAACAACAAAAAAGTCATACACAATGTATCTAACTATACAAATGTTTTAAGTGCTTTAAAATCAGTGTACAACATTCAAGCCTTAAATGAACTTAATCTATAGCTGCATATCTGTTAAGCTATTCTAGGTTTGCATTTCTGTTTAAAGGGACATAAAACCCGAAAATGTTCTTTAATTATTCTGATAGAGAATAGAATTTTAAAAAACAGTTTCTAATTTACTTATATTATCAAATTTGCTTTGTAGTCTTTTATTCTTTGTTGAAGAGATACCTAGGTAGGCAGTATGCACATGTCTGAGGAATTACTTGACAGGAAATAGAGCTGCCATATAGTGCTCTTGCTAATGTATAACATTGTTGCAAAACTGCTACCATATAGTGCTGCAGACACGTGCACACTCATGAGCATACATTTCTGCTTTTCAACAAAGGATAACAAGAAAACGAATAACATTTGATAATAGAAGGCAATTGGAAAGTTGTTTAAAATTGTATGCTCTGTCTAATTCATGAAAGATTTTTTTGGGGTTTTTATGTCCCTTTAACTTATAGATATCAACTGCATGCATTCATTTTAAAGTTTACAGATTATTGTGTTTCATAAATATTGGTTTGTTTAAAATTATAAAATATAAATGACTAAAATATAACCCCTTTATCCCTACCATAAGTCAAAGATTGTGAAACCAGTATATTTAGTCATATACAGACTTCATTCCTTCTGTTGCTTTACAATAGTGATGCATTACCAGCCAAAACCACCTGTCTATATGCAGCCAAAACCACCTGTCTATATGCAGCCAAAACCACCTGTCTATATTCAGCCAAAACCACCTGTCTATATGCAGCCAAAACCACCTGTCTATATGCAGCCAAAACCACCTGTCTATATGCAGCCAAAACCACCTGTCTATATTCAGCCAAAACCACCTGTCTATATGCAGCCAAAACCACCTGTCTATATGCAGCCAAAACCACCTGTCTATATTCCATTATGCTTCTTCTGTATTTACTATATTAATAAGTGTAGAAGAAGCAGCTGCCCCCACAGTAAAAGCATGTATGAGTATATATATATATATATATATATATATATATATATATATATATATATATATATATATATATATATATATATTAATATATCAGTCTAAAACACAAACAGTATGTTTTCATAGACATTGCCTTCCAATAAAAATGTTTCCATTAAAAAAATGATAAATATCTGAGTATTTGATTTTTGTCTACATGAAATTATATTAATCAAGCACCTCAATAATACAATGAATGATCTTAATGTTAAGTGTATCTAATACAAAATGAAGTATAAACATACAGTATATTGACTCACACAGCTGAATAACACTCACAAAGTCGATTTACAGTGAAACATGCAGAATAGTCAGGCGCTTGATAATTAAAGAAACATGAAACCCAACAATTCTGCCATGAGTCAAAAAGAGTGTACAATTAAAAAAAAAACATTTCCAATGTATTTATTTGATAAAATTCACATTTATCTCTTGGTATCCTTTGTTGGAAAGCGGGTAGTTAGGCTCAGGAGAATGTCTGGAGAACTATATAGCAGTTTTGCAAGATTACTTTTTACAATGTTACACATTTGCAAGAGTACTAGATGGCAGACTCGTTGGGCCAAGTAGTGAGCCAGACACGTGCATTTTACCTATCTAGGTATGCAAAGAACACCATGAAAACAAAGCTAATTTGATGATAGCATTAAAGGGAAAGGAAACACACATTTTTTGTTAGGTATTTGACAGTTAATCAATTCCACTGTATTTAGTGATCATATAAGTAAAAGTTACACAACTTTGCAATTTACTTCTATTGTAAAATTTGCTTTGTTCTGTTGCTAGCTGGTGATTGGTGGCTATGCATATATGTTTTTTTGTCATTGGCTCAACCAATGTGTTCAGCTAACTCTGGGAAGTACATTACAAATGTGGAATTTTCACACGATGATTAGGAAGACAAGACAGGTATTTTATATAATTTGTGCATCAATCTGTAGTTCAAATAGAACTGCATTAGCCAATAAGCAAATAGATGATATTAAGACCTCTCACATCTCCGATTTATTGTTGGATTATACAAGGTGAATATTCTTGGAAGCTGTAGTCACTTATGTCTATGATATTTACAGAAATGCTGCAAGAAGTTTCAACTGTGTAGTTAAACCTGGACCACATAAGGATTTTTGTTGTCATTTGGAAACTAAAAATAATAATATCAGTCGGTTTACAAAACAATAAACTGAGATTCAAGCATTTGTGTTCTCTTCTGTGCCAGCTCATGTAGTTAATGTTCTCAATATTTATATTACTCTTACAAAAATAGGCTCTAAGATACATCTAACAAAAAAAAAAAATGAATAAAAAGCCTTAACTTGATTATGGGGCATTTATTAATTGCAATTATTATTCATCAAAATTATTATGTTGAGTAAACTTTCCTTAATGATCACTAGTGATGTCGCAAACTTAAAAATTTCGGTTCGCGAACGGCGGAATCCAACTTCCGCTATTGTTCGCGAACCGGCGAACCACGCGGACCGCCATTGACTTCAATAGGCAGACAAACTTTAAAACCTACAAGGACTCTTTCTGGCCACAATAGTGATGGAAAAGTTGTTTCAAGGGGACTAACACCGGGACTGTGGCATGCTGGAGGGGGATCCATGACAAAACTCCCATGGAAAATTACATAGTTGATGCAGAGTCTGCTTTTAACCCATAAAGGGCCTAAATCACCTAACATTCCCAAATTGTTTGCAATAACGTGCTTTAAAACATTAGTTATGATGTTGTATCTATCAGGTAGTGTAAGGGTTACGGCCGCTTCACAGTGACAGAGCAAACTCCAAGTGTAACGCACCGCAAACAACCACAAACAGTCCATTTGCACAAAGACGAGATAGATAGATTTGATAGATAGATACATAGATTACATAGCTCAATCGATGCAATATACATATGATCGATACGAATTGCATAGATCAATAGATGCAATATACATTTGATAGATACGAATTACATACATCAATAGATGCAATATCCATTTGATAGATACGAATGTTATTGATCAAAAGATGCAATATACATTTGATAGATATGAATTACATCAACCAAAATATGTAATATACATTTTATAGATACGAATTACATCGATCAATAGATGCAATCTACATTTGATAGATATGTTTGATAGTTCGATCGATTTGATAGATAAATACATAGATTTGAAAAATATATAATTTCCCTGACAGAGTATAACAATAAGACATGCGGTCTGTGACCCGTGGTGTGTTAAGTAGTACTATTCTTAGCAGTTTACTACAACCTGTTACTCCCCCTATCGGGGAAGGTCTATATGGCCTGCATTTTTGGAGATGGAAGAAGATGATTGGTCTGTCCTCCTACTTCAAATTTGTCATAAACACAAGTGGCTGTCTCAAAACTGTCCGGACACAAGATAGATAGATAGATAGATAGGATAGGATAGGATAGATAGATATACATAGATTGATAGTTAGATAGAATCGATAGAAGAGAAATAGATAGATTTGTTATGAATTAAAAAAAATTCTATACTGTTACAAGAAATATGATTGGTGGCTCTAGTGGCTAGTGGGCTTGGCACACACGCTGGCAGGCAGGAGGAAAGTGCAATTCAATGGCATGAGCAAACTGATGATTCACAATCTAACAATTTTTAATTTTAAATATTAACAATACTGTTACAAAAATTATGATTGGAGTAACTAGTTGGCAAGTCGGCCTGGCACACAGGCTGGCAGGCAGGAGGAAACTGCAATTCAATGGCAATAGGAGACTGAAGATTCACAGTCCAAAAATTTATGATTTAAAAATTTTTCAATACTGTGACAAAAAATATGATTGGTGGCACTAGTTGGATAGTGGGCCTGGCACACACGCTGGCAGGCAGGAGGAAACTGCAATTCAATGGCACTAGCAAACTGATGATTCACAATCTAACAATTTTTAATTTTAAATATTAACAATACTGTTACAACAAATATGATTGGTGTAACTAGTTGGCAAGTGGGCCTGGCACACAGGCTGGCAGGCAGGAGGAAACTGCAATTCAATGACACTAGGAGACTGAAGATTTACAGTCAAAAAAGTTATGATTTAAAAAAAATTCAATACTGTTACAAAAAATATGATTGGTGGCACTAGTTGGCTAGTGGGCCTGGCACACACGCTGGCAGGCAGGAGGAAACTGCAATTCAATGGCACGAGCAAACTGATGATTCACAATCTAGCAATTTTTTATTTTAAATATTAACAATACTGTGACAACAAATATGATTGGTGTAACTAGTTGGCAAGTGGGCCTGGCACACACGCTGGCAGGCAGGCAACTTCAATTAAATAACAATAGCAGAATGATGTAACAGTTTGTTTTTAAAAAAGTTACAAAAATGTTACAACAGATAGGAGTAATGGCACTCAGGATAGAACTAGGCACAGTATGTGCTGGCAGCCTGACACACAGGCTGGCACTAGTGGTGGCAGGCTGGCCTGAGAACTAATATTAAATAACACTTGAAGAGTGATGTAATTTATTTATTTTTTTACAAATTTTAATGTTATGTTACAACAGATAGGAGTCGTGGACTGGCACTGAGGATGGAAGTAGGCACAGTATATGCTGGCAGCCTGACACACAGGCTGGCACTAATGGCAGCCTGGCTGGCCTGGCAACTAAAATTTAATAACACTAGAAGAGGCACTGGCTAGCTGCTACGTAGGGCAGCAATTAACAACAGTATGCTCTGTAAGTCAGATACACACAGGCCTGATAGAAAATAAAATTAGATTACACTAGTAAAATGATTTAAATAAAACATTTTTGGGGTAATTTAAAGAAAAAGGTTAAGCACATATGAGTCATGGCTGATAGCCTTGGAAGGGCAGCAATTAAAAACAGTAGGCTCTGTAAGTCAGATACACACAGGCCTGATAGAAAATAAAATTAGATTACACTAGCTAAATGATTTAAAGTTTTTTTTTGTTATTTAAAGAAAAAGGTTAAGCACATATGAGTCGTGGCTGCTAGCCTTGGTAAGGCAGCAATTAACCACAATAGGCTCTGTAAGTCAGATACACACAGGCCTGATAGAAAATAAAATTAGATTACATTAGCAAAATGATTTAAAATGTTTTTTGGGGGAATTTAAAAAAAAGGTTAAACACATATGAGTCGTGGCTGATAGACTAGGGAGGGCAGCAATTAAACACAGTATGCTCTGTAAGTCAGCAAAACACACAGGCCTGATAGAAAATGAAATTAGATTACACTAGCAAAATGATTTAAAAGTTTTTTTTTAAAATTTAAAATAAAGTTAAGCAGATATGAGTGGTGGCTGGCACAGAGCAATTAAACAAAAGACTGAAAAAAACTGAAGTATATTATATGCTGTGTGAGCCTGAGAGACACAGGCCTGATAGAAAATGAAAATAAATTACACTAGCAAAATAATTTCCAATTTTTGTTGGTTAAATTTAAACTAATGTTGTTAGGCAGATATCAGTGGTGGCACTAATCACAGCATATGCTGTGAGCCTCACACACAGGCTGAAAGCCAGGCAAATGCAAATAAAAATACAAAGAAAAAAAAACAAAAAACGACTGAAGTTATAGCCCTAAAAAGGGCTTTTTGGGGTGCTGTCCTTGCAGCAGAGATGAGATGAATCCTTCAGGACTGTAGTGGACACTAAATACACTAGCCTAGCTATCTATTTCCCTAATGGCAGCAGCAGCATCACAAAAGCTCCTCTCACTAACAAAGCAAGGTCGTAATGAGTCTAAAATGACTGCTGCCAAGAAGCTGGGAGTGTCTGTGAAGGAGTGTCTGATGCTGATTGGCTCTAATGTGTCAGAAGGCTGTGACATACAGGGTCAAAGTTTCCTCAATGATGACACATAGGGGGCGGATCGAACATCGCATATGTTTGCCCACAGCGAAGAACGCGAACAAGCTATGTTCGCAGTGAACCGTTCGCGGGCGAACAGTTCGGGACATCACTAATGATCACATTTTGCATCTAGCTTTTTAATTATATACAGGTAGATTACAAGTTATGGGCGCAACGGGGTGCCGAACACACAAAAGTTGCTTTATTTCACACTCCATTGCGCTGCCATTACAAGTTTTCAAACAGCTGGCTTGTGCGTTCGATATGGTTGTGTTGAGCTCCATACCGCACAAAATACAAGCGCTGTTTTGACGTGCTCGTGCACGCTTTCCCCATAGACATCAATGGGGAGAGCGTGTTAGAAAAAAAAAACACCTGCGATCGCGGAATCAAAAGCCCCGTAACGCAGCCCCATTGATGTCTATGGGGATAAAAAAAGTTAAGTTTAAACCTAACACCCTAACATAAACCCCAGTTCTAAACACCCCTAATCTGCTGCCCCTGAAATTGCCGACACCTACATAAAATGATTAATCCCTAATCTGCCGCTCCTGATATCGCCGCCACCGAAATATCACTATTAACCCCTAATCTACCGCTCCCGATATCGCCGCCACTATACTAAAGTTATTAATCCCTATTCCCCTGCACCCCAACATCGCCCCCACTATAATAAATCTATTAACCCTTATTCCGCCGTTCCCCGACATCGCCGCCACTAAATAAAGTTATTAACCCCTAAACCTCTGGCCTCCCACATCACTACCACTAAATAAACCTATTCACCCCTAAACAAGCCCCCAACATTGCAACAACCTAAATTAAACTATATTAACCCCTAAACCTAACCGTAAACCTAACCGTAACCCTAACCCTAACACCCCCTAACTGTAACATAATTAAAATAGAACTAAATTAAAGTTACAATTATTAACTAAATAATCTATTTAATTATCTATTAAAAACTAAATGCATACCTGTGAAATAAAACCTAAGTTAGCTACAATATAACTAATAGCTAGCTAGCTAGCTTAGGTTTTATTTTTATTTCACAGGTAAGTTTGTATTTATTTTAACTCGGTAGACTAATTAGTAAATAATTATTAACTATTTACTAACTACCTAGTTGAAATAAATACAAACTTACCTGTGAAATAAAACCTAAGCTGCCTTACACTAAAACCTAATATTACAAAAAATAAAAAAACACTAACATTACAAAAATAAAAAACCTACCATTACAAAAAATAACAAACGAAAATATCCAAACAATAAAAAATATTCCTATTCTAATTCCCTATAAAAAAAAACACCCCAAAATAAAAAACCCTAATCTATAATAAACTACCAAGGGCCCTTAAAAGGGCCTTTTGTAGGGCATTGCCCTAAAGAGATCAGCTCTTTTTCTACAAAATAAAAACAAACACCCCTTAACAGTATACAAACCCCCACCCCCCAAATTTATTCTATTGGCTGTTCAAATCAGCCAATAGAATTTCAGTAGCTCTCATTCTATTGGCTGATTTGAACAGCCAATAGGATTTCAGTAGCTCTCATCCTATTGGCTTATTTGAATTTCCAAAATCAAATTAGTCAATAGGAATGCAAGGGACACCATTTTGAAAAGGCTCTCTTGCATTAAAGATTCAATATACCGTGGCGACTGTATGAAGAGGATGCTGCACGCCGGATGTCTTCAGGATGGACCCACTCCGTGCCATGGGGATGAAGATAGATGATGCTGCCGGGATGAAGATAGATGATGCCTGGATGAAGATAGAAGATGCCTCATGGATGGATGAAGACCTCACCGCCTGGATGAAGACTTCTTGTAGTCTGGATGTCTGGACTTCGGAAACTGTAAGTGGATCTTCGGGGGTTAGTGTTAAGATTTTTTAAACTTTTTTGGGTGTTTTTTTTTTTTACTTTAGGGTTTCGGTTTTTCTTAAAAGAGCTAAATGCCCCTTTCAGCGCAATGCAGAAGAGCTAAATGTCCTTTAAGAGCAATGCCCATACAAATGCCCTTTTCAGGGCAATGGGTAGCTTAGATTTTTGTTAGAGTTAGGTTTTTTTATTTTGCGGGGTTGGTTGGGTGGTGGGTTTTACTGTTGGGGGGTCTTTGTATATTTTTTACAGGTAAAAGAGCTTTTTAACTTAGGGCAATGCCCTACAAAAGGCCATTTTAAGGGTTCTTGGTAGTTTATTGTAGGCTAGGGTTTTTTTTTATTTTGGATGGGCTTTTTTATTTTTATAGGGCTATTACATTAGGTGTAATTCTTTTTTATTTTTGATAATTTCGTTTATTATTTTTCATAATTTAGTGTTTGTTATTTTTTGTAATTTAGTATTTTTCATTTTTTGTAATTAGATACTTTGTAATCTTTATAGTAGTGTTAGGATTTTTTTTAATGTGTATTTTAGTTTTCTTTAATTGGTAGTTAGTTTAATTTTAGTTTATTAGTTATATTAGTTTAATTGTTAGTTTAAACTTAGTTTTTTTTAATTTGACAGGTAAGTTTTTTTTTAAATTTAAGATAGGGATTTGTAATTTTAATATAAAGTTAGGGGGGCATTAGGTTTAGGGGTTACTAGTTTAAATTAGTTTATTGCGATGTGGGGGGCTTGCGGTTTAGGAGTTAATAGGTTTATTATAGTGGTGGCGGTGTATGGGAACAGCAGAATAGGGGTTAATAACTTTAGTATAGTGAGGGCGATGTGGGCGGATGGCAGATTAGGGGTTAATAATATTTAAATAGTGTTTGCGATGCGGGAGGGTGGTGGTTTAGGGGTTAATAACTTTATTATAGTGGTGACGATGTTGAGAGGGCGTAATAGGGGTTAATAAATTTTATTAGTGGCAGCGATGTCGGGAGTGGCAGATTAGGGGTTAATAACTTTAATATAGTGTTTGCAATGCGGGAGGGTCTCAGTTTAGGGGTTAATAGGTAGTTTATGGGTGTTAGTGTACTTTGTAACAGTTTAGTTATGAGTTTTATGTAACAGTTTTGTTGCGTAAAACTAACTACTGGTCTGATTTTTTCCGGCCGCTTACGAGTTTCCTTAACGCCACTAAAAAAAAATTATATGCTGAAATCATTCCCGACAACCCAGACCCAGTAGTTAACATCTACCACGAAAAAAAACATCCACGAATCACAAAAAAAAATATTACACAAAGTACACTTACACTCATACAAACACTACACTATATATGTTTTTAATTTTTTATATTTTCATGTCAAAATAGAACGGATCAAAGTTATGAGATCTCGGGTGTTTGAAAAAAAAACACACACAAATCCATTCTCCATTGACTTACATAGACAGACAGGAACAGACGCTCATATAGCTACATCTAACTACTAATATTATCACATACATACACTAATCAATACATACAAACAATATACAGCACATTACATACACAAATAAGATTTTTATTACGAAATAAACATGATTTACACTCAAAACCAGTATTGGATTTTATTTATACACACATTTTTAGCCTCCATTGACTTCTATGGGGAAGTTGTGCTCGTGCACGCGACAGCCAGATTTACCTAACGCACGGAAAAAGCGTAGACAAGAAAACTCGTAATACCAGCGTTAGAATTGTGAAATTAACTCATGTTTTCTTGCGTTAGTCCCGCTATGACAAATAGATCAAGAAATGGCTATTTCCCTATGGACTTATGGCTTTTACTTCTGTGAAATTCACTACAACATCAAATTGTTATAGAAATTTACATTACATCAACTACAAATCACCATCACTAGTAACAAACATTTTGAATAATTACATAAGATTTAAACGGACAGAAAAATAATTTGAACATTTCATTATTCACAAACAGTAGACAATTGGAAACACCTATCATCTACCTCTATTATAGCATTTCATTTATTCAACTCATGAACAGCATATCTACATAGGCTTAACACATGATCATTAATGGATGCACATACATTACTTGTAGCATTCACTCATACATGTGCATTGATATGATGGGGGAAAAACACATTACATTCTCTCTATGCATCAGGAAACATAAAATAGGGATTTTACTGTCCCTTTAACATCACAAATCACTCACAATATACCATTAGGAATTACGTACAATAAGAACATCATTAGAACAGATTACAGCTGTCACTGTTTGGGAAGGAACAACAATGCTATACTGCTTTATAGAAGTCAGCATATGTGGGAGAGAATCACCATACATACGTATCTATGTACATAACACGCATCACACAACCACAAAGCACACATTTATATTTTAATCAGCACACAATAACAATGTAGTAAAATACAACAACACAACGAGGATTTGATAACTACACAGGCAGGTTGATATTATGATGACATCATTAGAAGCTTCAACCATACACATTACAGCTTTAGGACTGTACCGCCCCTTTCAGAAGTTTAACACTCAATACAATAATGCTACATATATGTAAACGACAGTTTGGAACATCATTATTATTGCGATTTTAAAGGGACTCGTACAATATTGACATCTCACAAATCACTTATATATACAATATTATAGATGTCAGCTGTTACTTTATCGTTTACAAACAATATTGCAGCAACATTGATTGATTAGATTCTATGCCATTATACACAAGTATGCACTTTCATTCATGTTAGCGTGGACGTGTGTTTTTTACTATAAGATCGCGTTTATTAAGTATTTATTACACATATGAACAAACATTACGAAGATGCACTGTATATGTTACATTTTACACTTTCACATTGCGATTCATTGGGGGAAAACAACATTTCAGCAAACACCTAAAAAACCGCCCACTTTGAAAGCATTTGAGCCCTCACATACAAACAAGTGTATAAAATCAGCAATCATTACAAACTCGCTACCATTGGACATATTACACTATAAATCCCCCAAACAACATGGCCAAGGCATCCCTTGTGATCGACATTGTATCAATTCGCTTTTGTGTTTTTGCATACCTTGTTACTCCTTGCGTTGTGTTTGCTCTGCTGTTTGGCTTTGTGCTGCTTAGCTTAGCAAATATGGATGATGATCTGGTAGACATTGCTGCTGGTGCTGCTGCACAAGTAGCGATTAATAAATTCAGGCGGGCTTGGCGGCTCCTAGAGAGACAAATGGCTCGTTTGGTTAGAGGTCCTTGTGTCTACAGGGTGAGACTCACCTTGGAAAACATGAGTGACCTAGAGGTTTATGACAGGTATAGGTTCAATCGCGAACAGCTCATTGGCCTTTTAAGGACTGCTGTCCCTGGCATCACCAAGATGCTAAGTTGTATACACGTCCTGGCCTCCGGGAGTTTTCAATCTGGAGAGGGGTAAATGCCTTGCCTGGCTCAAGGTACCTTCTCGGTGGTTTTTGATAACTTTCTGGACGCCATGGTACGTGTTAGTAAGCATTACATAGGATTCCCTCAGAATGATGGTGATTGGAGGCGTCTGAAGAGGGAATTCTTTGCAATAGCTGAATTGCCCAATGTCTTGGGAGCAATAGATTGCACCCACATTGCGCTGCATGCTCCAGCACATGACTTGCCCTTCTGAAATCGCAAACATTTCCATAGCCTCAACGTGCAGTATGTTTGTGATGCACGGATGCCCGCATCCTCAGACAGTCGTCCCTGTGGCGGCAGTTTGGGGAAAGACAGTTTCCACCTGGGTGGCTCGTTGGTGAGTATTTGTGCACAACATCGTTAATTAGTTAGACAATTGCCACTGTAGTCTTAAAAAACAGTTGTGTTTGTGTAATGTGCAAAATGTGCAGCTATAGGATGCAATGTAACCATTTAATTGTCTTTCAACAAATGTCTAGTTTTAGCTCCAAACAGATATGTAGCATGTCTTAGCTTAAATGGGCAGATAGAGAATGCAATTTAACCATTTTGTTTTTAGTTTAGCAAATGTCTGGTTTATGCGAAATACGCATATGTAGCATGTCTTAGCTTAAATGGCCAGATAGAGAATGCAATCTAACCATGTCATTGTCTCTTTCTGCAAATGTCTATTTTTAGCTCCAAACAGATATGTGCATGTCTTAGCTTAAATGGGCATTTATAGAATGCACTTTAACCATGTCATTGTCTATTTCTGCAAATGTCTAGTTTTAGCTCCAAACAAATATGTAGCATGTCTTAGCTTAAATGGCCAGATAGAGAATGGAATTTACCAATTTTGTTTTTATTCTAGAAAATGTATGGTTTATGAGAAATACGCATAGGTAGCATGTCTTAGCTTAAATGGGCAAATAGAGAATGCAATGTAACCATTTAATTGTCTTTCAACAAATGTCTAGTTTTAGCTCCAAACAGATATGTAGCATGTCTTAGCTTAAATGGCCAGCTCTAGGATGCAATTTAACCATTTAATTGTCTTTCCGCAAATGTCTAGTTTTATTTCAAAACAGTTATGTAGCATGTCTTAGCTTAAATGGGAAGATAGAGAATGCAATTTAACCATTTTGTTTTTATTCTAGAAAATGTCTGGTTTATGCGAAATACGCATAGGTAGCATGTCTTAGCTTAAATGGGCAGATAGAGAAAGTGATTTAAACATATAATTCTTATTTATGGAAAATGTTTATTTTAGTGGATTTTCATGTACACAAATGAAAAGTATTTTAATATAATAATTTAAAAAAAAAATATTAATATTTGTCATTTTGTTATGTTCATTATTTATAGGTGATTCTGGTTACATGAGCCGACCTTGGCTCATTACGCCTATACGTAAGCCCACTGATGAGGTCCAGGAGCGCTACAATAGGGAGCACAAGCGGACTAGGGCTGTAGTGGAGAGGATGTTTGGGCTCCTCAAAATGAGACTTAGATGCCTTGACAGGTCGGGAGGAGCCCTCCAATACAGCCCTAGTAAGGTGGCGAAGATCGTTATAGCCCGCAGTGTCCTGCATAATATTGCAGAGCGGGCTGGGATGCTGCCGGCCATCCAGGCGCCCCAACGCTTCCTCAGAGATGAGAAAGACGAGCCTATTCTAGAGGGGCCATTCCAGGACGAGGGGCTCAATGTCAGAGCAAACATCATCAACCGCCACTTCAGACGGTAAATAATAGAAGTTAGATAGGAGTATTGCCAATATATATGAATTCTAGGGAAATGACAAGTAGAGAATTGTGCAAACATGTTAGGATTGTTCATCAAATGATTCAAAATGTTTAATTTATTACTATAGGTGATGCTCTGGTCATTGGGTCCTGTAACGACTTTGCCACCTGGTTTTTAAAGACAACATCAGCTGGTAAGTATAACTAATGTATGGACTGTGGCTGGCAGGAATTTGCCACAAACAGACATCATATGGCATACATTTTACAAACTAGCATTTAGTTTCCACATTACTTGAATTTTGGATACTCAGAAAGGGATCCTCTAGCAAGACTATGCTTCAAAGTCAGATTCAAAGTCTAACATTAGAGGTTAGGTGTGATATACCTTTAAGGTATATCCCGCCTACCTTTCCTCCAACCTATATCAGGCACACCTGAACCATCATTCCTTGCCTGAAAATTGTTTTCCCTTTGCAGCTTATTTGACCGCATCCCTATTGCTGTGATTCTACTTTGAAAATTCCTAACTTGCTTTGATTTCTTTCTCTCTATAAACAGGAGTAGTAAGCTAGAATCTTTTGTTGTACATTTTACTTACAAAGTATTTACTCATTCTTCCGGAATTCTAATTTAACAAACAAACTGAATCAAGGAGCACCGGATCTACTTGCAGCGTCTGGAAGCCGCACTCTCACTGAAGCTGTATACCGGTCACAGAGGTAAAACCGCTCTCTTCAAACTGAAGGTAATATTTAATCCATTTACAAAGGATTGTTCTTACGTTGTCACTTTCTGGAAACCATCCACATTACCTTGCTGAATCTTCCGGTTATTACCATAGTCTGTCTGTGATGTATATATTTTATGAATGAGTGTGTGAGTGCGTGAAGCCATATCTGAACAGTGCTACAACAGGAATCAATTACTGACGCTTTCAAAGTGTATCAAATTACATTTTTCTTTTATCATTTATTCAGAACTGTTTGCTTTATGTTCCTTACTTATATTGCAACAAATGTTTCTACCTAAATATTCCTTGCCTCTATTTGGCATCTACGAAGTTTTCTACCAGTAAAAGTCTCACCAGTGATCTAACAGGTAGTTCAAATCATACTGCCTGTTTTATTCACTAAAAGAGCAACAAACCCTTAATTCAATAACACTGCAAAAGTTCCTGCATAAATCAGGACATCACATAATTTTCAGGCCACAGTGTTCTAAGGGTTTGTTACTGGTAAACAAAACTTTAATATCATGGATGCAAATGAAATTAAAACTGAGTTCTCTAACATACAAAGAAAATTAGATTATCTTGCACAAGGTTTAACAGAAGTACAAGCAGATAATACCGCATTAAAAGCTATTGTTAAAGAATATATGTCTCATAAAAGTACTGAAGTACCTGAACCCCATATTCACTACCCTCAACCTTTCACTGGCAAAAGACATGAATTCAGAGATTTCAAGACTGCTTGTAAACTTCTTTTTACCATGAGACCCCGCACATATTATTCAGACCGCATCAGGGTTTGCACCACTATTTCATTTTTACAAGGAGAGCCTAGGACCTGGGCTAACAGGTTTTATGAAAATAATGACCCAATTTTGGATTCACTACAGGATTTCTTTCAAGCTATGTCTAATTTATATGAAGACACAGATACACAAATCACTGCAGAATCTAAGCTACGCGCACTCAAACAGGGTAAGCGCACGGTGGAGGAGTACACAACTGAATTTCAAATGTGGGCAACAGACTCACTATGGAACCAAGTTAGCCTTAAAAATCAGTTTAGGCTGGGCCTATCTGAAAACCTTAAGGATGAACTGTCTCGCCAGGAAATGCCTGATACTCTTCCAGGACTTATAAAATTAAGCACATCCATAGATAGAAGACTCAGGGAACGGCGAGCAGAGAGATTTACTTCAGACACAATACCCAGGCGACAGAATACTTACACTACAACATCTGAGAAACATCAAGGTAGTGTAACCCCTATGGAGATAGGCACTATCAAGGGGCCACTAAGTAATGAGGAAAAAATGAGAAGAAGATTAGAAAACTTATGTTTATACTGTGGACAAAAAGAACATAACGTCTCAAGCTGTCCTTCATTACAAAGACAAAAGAAGGGTAAGAAAACAGGTTATCAAAACATATATCATATCTCAGATACAATGCAATTGACTTTACCTCTCTCTTTGCAGTGGGATCAGGAAAATATACACTCCAAGGCATTGATTGACTCAGGTGCATCTGGGAACTATATTGATTCTGTATATATTGTAAATAATAAAATTCCTCTGGTTTGCAAGCAGAACCCCGTGTTTGTAAAATCAATTGATGGTACTTTAATAAATAAGGGACCCATTACACACCAAACAATACCTTTGCTCACAAAGATAAACAAGGGGCACACAGAATATATTACATTTGATGTGATCCCCATATCACTACATACTATTATTTTAGGATATAGTTGGCTGCACAAACATAATCCTAAAATAGATTGGGAACATTCAAAACTTAAACTAGACTCAACATATTGCATAAACACCTGTTATCCTCATAGCATTCTTTCATCATCTGAGATAGGGATACCAGGGATATATCAGGATTTGGCAGAGGTCTTCAATTTGAAAGAAGCAGAAAATTTACCACCCCACAGAAGCTTCGATTGCCCTATAGATATCATTCCAGGGTCACCAATACCGCATGGGAAGATCTATCCTCTATCACAAGATGAGTTAGTATACTTAAGGTCCTATTTGGATGACAACCTGAGAAAGGGATTTATATCTCACTCCACATCCCCTGCTGCTGCAGGCATGTTTTTGGTAAAAAACAAAGATGGCACTCTAAGGCCTATAATTGACTACAGGGCTTTAAACTCTATAACCATAAAAAACAGGTATCCATTACCACTAATACCAGAGATAATAGAACGGTTAAAAGGAGCACAAATATTTACTAAATTAGATTTAAAAGGGGCATACAACCTTATCAGAATGAAGAAAGGTGACGAATGGAAGACCGCTTTTCGGACTCGATATGGGTTATACCAATACAATGTAATGCCTTTTGGATTGAGCAATGCTCCAGCCACTTTCCAACACTTTATTAATGAAATCTTCCGAGATTTAATGGATATTTGTGTCATAGTGTATTTAGATGACATTCTGATTTATTCCAAAACAGAAGAAGAACACGAAAGACATGTACGTTGGGTCTTAATGCGATTGAAGGAACACAAGTTATATGCCAAACATGAAAAGTGTTTATTTCATGTTAACAAAATTAAATTCCTGGGATACATAATAACTCCTAATAGGATCCAAATGGATCCAGATAAAGTTTCATCTGTATTAGAATGGCCTACACCAAAATCAGTTCGTGCACTACAACGTTTTATTGGCTTTGCCAATTACTATCGAAAGTTTATAAAAAACTTTTCTGATATAGTAAAGCCCTTAACTCAGTTGACTAGTAAGAAACAAAGATATAAATGGACCGAACAGGCCCAATCAGCTTTTGAATACTTAAAAGGGCAATTTTCCAAAGCCCCCATTTTACACATGCCAGATCCTGAGCTGCAATATGTATTAGAGGTAGATGCATCAAGTTCAGGTATAGGAGCAGTTCTATCTCAACAAGTAGATAACAAATCAGAATTATTTCCTGTAGCTTATTATTCAAGAAGATTCACACCAGCAGAAAATAATTATAGTATAGGAGATAAAGAACTCCTTGCTATCAAAGTATCCCTCGAACAATGGAGACACTTACTGGAAGGTACACAAAAACCATTTAAAATCTTCACAGATCATAAGAATCTGGAATATTTGAAGAAAAGTAAAACTCTATCTTTCAGACAAGTAAGATGGTCTCTATTCTTAGATAGGTTCAATTTCTTGATCACTTACCGACCAGGAAGTCTGAATACCAAGGCTGATGCGTTATCCAGAGTACAGGAAATGACACCTCAAGAGACCATGACTCCAATAGTACCAATCGAAAAATTTATTGGAGCCCTAACACCTCTAGAGGAGGAGATTAAAAGGGCACAAGAAAAAGAAACCATTACACCTAAATCCTGTCACAAAAACTTAAATACTGGTTTGATAAATCATAAAAATCAATTGTATATACCCAGTTCATTAAGGAAACAAATATTGAAACACACTCATGATGAACCTTTATCCGGTCATACCGGAATACAAAAAACCATTGAAAAAACAAGAAGAAACTTTTGGTGGCCCCACATGAATCAAACCATTCAAGATTATGTCAATTCCTGTGACATTTGTGCTAGAAATAAAATAGATCATAAAGGGCCTATCGGATTGTTGACCCCATTGCCAGTTCCGGATAAACCCTGGTCCATGATCTCGATGGACTTTATCGTAGAGCTACCAAAATCAAGGAACTTTAACACTATATTAGTTGTAATAGATCATCTGACAAAGTTGGGACATTTTATACCTCTAAAAAGGTTACCTTCCGCTTTTATTACAGCTAATGTTTTTCTTAATCACATAGTAAAACTTCATGGACTACCCACTGATATTATAACAGATAGAGGTACACAATTCACCTCATCCTTTTGGAGATCATTATGCAAATTATTAAAAATTACACCAAGATACTCAACAGCTTTCCATCCTCAAACCAATGGGATGACTGAGAAACTAAACCAAACATTGGAACAATATCTTCGTTGTTACATTTCCCATTTGCAAGATGATTGGATGGATTATTTATCAATGGCGGAATTCTCTTACAACAATTCAGTATCATCTTCAACAAAAATGACACCGTTCTATGCAACCTATGGCTATCATCCAACAACTTTGACTCTATCTAAAACTGATGTAAATTCTCCAGCCGCTAAAGACTATTCTTTACAACTAGAAGCAAGATTAGCCCTAGTCAAAAAACATTTATCTGACGCAAAGAATTACCAGAAAGCTTATTATGATAAACGTCACAGACCCAGTCCAGTCTATAAAGTGGGTGACAAAGTATTACTATCTGTAAAGAATCTAAAACTCCATGTACCCTCTAAGAAATTGGCAAATCAATACATTGGACCTTTTGTAATCAATAAAATTTTGAACCCTATGACAGTATGTTTAACTCTTCCTGCAGCTTATAGGATTCATCCCACTATACATGTATCTCTGATTAAACCTTATACTTCTATCGTACCATCCAGTCTTCAGACTCCAACTGCGTTACAAATAGATGACCACGATGAATTTGAGGTGGAACATATTCTAGATTCTAGGATCAAGAATCATCACTTAGAGTACTTATTAAAATGGAAAGGTTTTGGTCCTGAGGACAATTCTTGGCATCGTAGCACTGACATTTCTGCTCCCCGTTTAATTAGATCTTTTCATCGCAGATATCCTTTGAAGCCATCCCTCTCGTCAATTGGGGGGACCCTTAGTGGGGGGAGTGTGTGATATACCTTTAAGGTATATCCCGCCTACCTTTCCTCCAACCTATATCAGGCACACCTGAACCATCATTCCTTGCCTGAAAATTGTTTTCCCTTTGCAGCTTATTTGACCGCATCCCTATTGCTGTGATTCTACTTTGAAAATTCCTAACTTGCTTTGATTTCTTTCTCTCTATAAACAGGAGTAGTAAGCTAGAATCTTTTGTTGTACATTTTACTTACAAAGTATTTACTCATTCTTCCGGAATTCTAATTTAACAAACAAACTGAATCAAGGAGCACCGGATCTACTTGCAGCGTCTGGAAGCCGCACTCTCACTGAAGCTGTATACCGGTCACAGAGGTAAAACCGCTCTCTTCAAACTGAAGGTAATATTTAATCCATTTACAAAGGATTGTTCTTACGTTGTCACTTTCTGGAAACCATCCACATTACCTTGCTGAATCTTCCGGTTATTACCATAGTCTGTCTGTGATGTATATATTTTATGAATGAGTGTGTGAGTGCGTGAAGCCATATCTGAACAGTGCTACAACAGGAATCAATTACTGACGCTTTCAAAGTGTATCAAATTACATTTTTCTTTTATCATTTATTCAGAACTGTTTGCTTTATGTTCCTTACTTATATTGCAACAAATGTTTCTACCTAAATATTCCTTGCCTCTATTTGGCATCTACGAAGTTTTCTACCAGTAAAAGTCTCACCAGTGATCTAACAGGTAGTTCAAATCATACTGCCTGTTTTATTCACTAAAAGAGCAACAAACCCTTAATTCAATAACACTGCAAAAGTTCCTGCATAAATCAGGACATCACATTAGGTCTGCTCAATATCTGACTCATCTTCACACTTGATTGATAGAACATAACACAAGATGCTACACATGCTTAGTAAGCTAGTGACAGAAATTGTTTCAGAAATGGGGGGTGGGAGAGGGCTGCAGAAATAATTCACACACTTGTATTAATTGTTTGATTCTCACTTTTTATGCCATTAGGGAGATGACTTCCTCTAAAGACTGAAAGTGAAGAATTCAAGACTGAAAGTGAAGAATTCAAGACTGAAAGTGAAGTATCCCAGACTGAAATTGAAGTATTCCAGACTGAAAGTCAAGAATCCCAGATTTAAAGTGATCAATACCAATGTGATCATGTCTGGCATTGTCTTTCAAATGTGCTGACCTTGAAAACCATACAAAGACACGTTCACATGGTAAGTGGCAACAATTTGATGGATTAAGGCTGTGGATGCATCCTATTGGAGACACTTAGATAATGGTTTTTTTTTATTTTTAGATGGTATTTCCCAATCCTCTCATTTGAAAATGATGAAGAAGACACCTAATGAAGATAAACTGTTATTTTCAAGATAATTGACGTTCAAAGACCATGCATACAGGTTGGTTTGCACAATGCATACTAGTTAAGAATCACAGGATGAAGAATGTTAAGAATTAGGAATAGTTACATGTCCTAGATTAGAATATTTTTATTTTACATACATTTCCCCTACTTTATGCTACAGAGGAATCACATTCTGACCAATCAGACAAAGGAATACATTTTATAGTTGATATAGAGGTATATTATTTGAAGGGACATTAAATATTATATTTATGTTCAGCATACAATATAAATGTTTTTTTAAAATGGGATATGCATTATTTTGTCTAATTTAAAATGATGATATTTAAATCTAATATTGATTAGACAATATAATGGTATTTTAAATTATGGATAGGTATAGATTTAATGTATGAACCTTTTTTATTTTTTTTTAAATATCAAGAGGAAAAAAAATACATGTTAGACTCATGTTGAACCAATCAGCCAATCGGATTGAATTTAAATCTGATTGGCTGATTCAATCAGCCAATCAGATTTTTCTACCTTAATTCCGATTGGCTGATAGAATCCTATCAGCCAATCGGAATTCGGCGGACGCCATCTTGGATGACGTCATTTAAAGGTACCTCATTCGTCGTTCAGTCGTCGGCCGGGATGGATGCTCCGCGGCGGCGGAGCGAAGAAAGAAGATTGAAGATGCCGATTGATGGAAGATGCTGCCGGAAGGAAGAAGACTTTGCTGCCGCTTGGAGGAAGACGTTGCCGGGATGAAGAATTCTTCTTTGCCGCTTGGAGGAAGACGTCGCCCGGATCGGATGAGGAGTTCAGCCCGGTGTGGTGAAGACAAGGTAGGGAGATCTTCAGGGGGGTAGTGTTAGGCTTTTTTAAGGGGGGTTTGGGTGGGTTTAGAATAGGGGTATGTGGGTGGTGGGTTGTAATGTTGGGGGGGGGTATTGAATATTTATTGAAATGCAAAAGAGCTGAATTCTTTGGGGCATGCCCCACAAAAGGCCCTTTTAAGGGCTGGTAAGGTAAAGAGCTTTGAACTTTTTTTAATTTAGAATATGGCAGGGAATTTTTTTATTTTGGGGGGCTTTATTATTTTATTAGGGGGCTTAGAATAGGTGTAATTAGCTTAAAAATCTTGTAATCTTTTTTTTATTTTTTGTAATTTAGTGTTTTTTTTTTGTAATTTAGTTTAGTTTATTTAATTGTATTTTTAGATAGATATTTGTAGTTTATTTAATTTATTGATAGTGTAGGTGTATTTGTAACTTAGGTTAGGATTTATTTTACAGGTAATTGGGTAATTATTTTAACTAGGTAGATATTAAATAGTTAATAACTATTTAATAGCTATTATACCTAGTTAAAATAATTAACAATTTACCTGTAAAATAAATATAAACCCTAACATAGCTATAATGTAATTATTAATTATATTGTAGCTATCTTAGGGTTTATTTTATAGGTAAGTATTTAGATTTAAATAGGAATATTTTAGTTTATAATATGAATTAGATTAATTTAATAAGAATTTAGTTAGGGGTGCTAGGGTTAGATAGAGTTAATATAGTTAATATAAATACTATAGTAACTATATTAACCCTAATATAATTAGGGTTAATATAGTTAATATATATAATGTAATAACTATATTAACTATAATATACTTAGGGTTAATATAGATAACATAGCTGGCGGCGGGGTAGGTAGATTAAATTAGGGGTTAAATCATTTTAATATAGATGGCGGCGGGGTAGGGGGATTAAATTAAGGGTTAATCATTTTAATATAGATTGCGGCGGTGTAAGGGGCTTACATTAGGGGTTAATACTATTAATATAGATGGCGGCGGTATAGGGGAATTAGATTAGGGGTTAATAATTTTTATATAGGTGGCGGCGGTATAAAGGGTCAGATTAGGGGATAGATAAGGTAGATGGCAGCGGTGTAAAGTGTTCACATTAGGGGATAGATACGGTAGGTGGCGGCGGTTTTAGGGGCTCACAGTAGGGGGTTAGTTTATGTAGATGGCGGCGGTTTAGGGGTTAATAACTTTATTAGGGATTGCGGCGGGGGATCGCGGTTGACAGGTAGATAGACATTGCGCATGCGTTAGGTGTTAGGTTTTATTTAGCAGATCGAGGGTGACAGCTAGATAGACATTGCGCATGTGTTAGGTGTTAGGTTTATTTTCTAGCTAGTTTAGGGAGTTACGGGGCTCCAATAGTCAGCGTAAGGCTTCTTACGGCTGCTTTTTGTGGCGAGGTGAAAATGGAGTAAGATTTCTCCATTTTCGCCACGTAAGTCCTTACGCTGCATATTGGATACCAAACTGCGCTGGTTTGGTATACCTGCCTATGGCCCAAAAAACTACGGGCGACGGCAGAAATATACGCGTGTAACTTCTAAGTTACGCCGTATATAGGATACCAAACCAGCGCAAATATTGGCGTCGCCGGCTTTTGCGGGCGACGATTTTTATCGGATTGACCCCCTAATCTGAATGCTTTTTGACCACTAGAGGGCATTTTTTTTGCATTTTCATATAGAAAATATTGAGCTCATACAGTATAGTTACCCTGGATTGATCAGTGATTGGCTGAAATGTTGGTCTGTCAAAAGAACATAAATAAGTGGTCATTTTTCCGAGGCATAGATACAAGGTTAATCACAGAAGTAAAACGTGTATTTCTCTAAGTGTTGTTTTTCCAAACTTGATAATGCGTGATAAAGTGTTTTCTTTGTAAAAAAACAATAATGTTCTGACTGTCCCTTTAAGCTGTGTTGTTGGCATTCAAACAGTAATATGCCATTATGTATAATTGTAATGGTCATTTTGTTTGAGATTAGGGAAACAGTTTGGACATCACATCACAGAAACCAATCAATGTAATCAACAAGGATAGGTATGTGATGATGTGGTGTCCACACACTTGTAACCCACACTCTGCAAACAATCTGCCTCCATGGACCCGGTCCCATAGAAGCAGATAATATACAGAGTGTGGTCCACAAGTGTAAGAAGACCACATCATCACATACCTATCCATTACACATTAAATAAATAAAAATATATATAGGAAAAAATACTTACTTCCTCTTCCTTCCCCTCTTCCCACAAGACTGAGGCTCTGGGGGGGCAACTGCTCCCTCCAACGAATTCTCATGGGAGATGTTTGTGGAAGAGGGGAAGGAGGAGTACTGGGATGACCCGGCTGAGTAGGAGGTTGAGGAGTACCAGGAGCAGATGACCCAGGATCAGATGGCCCAGCAGCAGATGGCCCAGGATCAGATGGCCCAGCAGCAGATGTCACAAGAGCAGATGGCCCAGCAGCAGATGGCCCAGGATCAGATGGCCCAGCAGCAGATGGCACAAGAGCAGATGGCCGAGCAGCATATGGTGCATTATGCGCCTCCCGGAGGACCTGCAATATATCTCTGAGAGTATGCAAGATCTTGTTTTGTCCTTGGATAATGTCTCTTTGGCCTTGTATAAGCACTCTTTGGCCTTCTCGAATGGCATGAATATCTTCTGTCATCTGCATTTTTCTTTGAAGATTTTCCCTCCGGGAGGCAAGCATCTGTTGAAAATCTCTTAATATCTGCACCTCTGCTATCTCCTCCTGAGGGGCTGCTGGTGCACGGCGGGCTGCTGGTGCTGGAGGGGCTGCTGGTGCTGGAGGGGCTGCTGGTGCAGGAGGGGCTGCTGCAGGGATCTCTTCTGCAGTGGGGGCTTCTTCTGAGGAGGAGTATAGAGGGATGTCTTCCATGTCTCCCAGAGGTGGCGAGTCATCTCCACCACTCTCATACCTGGGTGAAGGAGGTGCCTGTAGTTGCTGTGCTGCCTCCTCCCCAGACTCTGTATATTGTAAAAAGAAAGAAATGTATATATTAGCATAGTTCCAAATAAAGATGTAAATGCTTTTGCTTACAATAGAATTACAAATGCAGCCTCATTAATCTACTTTGAAATATAACAATCAATACGATTTCCGCATTTTCCAAACCGTGTTTCTGATATCTATCTGGTCAATGTGAATGTGTTTTTGCATTTGTTTTCAGTCTGTTTAAATGCACACCTAATCTGTAGCCTAGATACTAATGTAATCGCAAGGTAATTGTGAATGCGTTTACGAAATAATGTGTAAAAAAGCGTAATTGCGTTAATCATATCCTTGAATACATTATTTATTTTTTATGTACAGAGATTATTACATGAGCTTACCGTCAGATGAGAGTGGCAGGTTCCCGGTATCGACTCCTCCGATCCCGACTATGGCCAACTCGGAGATGATGGGACGCAACATATACTCCCATCGGGAATATTCAACGGTCATTTCAGGCCCGCCACCGGTCCCTGTTGCGTATTGGTACTCCCGGGAGATCTTTCTTTTGAGTTCCATTTTGCAGTCCCGGTAGCAAGGCTTTATAGACTCGACATCCCTGTTACATGCCCCCATTGCATTAACTGCATCCCTGATCTCCAGTCATAGCTTCCTCTTCTCCCTAGGGGTGGCCTTCTGAGCCTGCAGCCTCCTAGCCCTCTGCATATAAGCCTCTACGAGGGCCTCCTTCTCCTCCATAGTATACCTCGCCTCCCTTAGTCAGCTTGGTTTTCCCCTGTGATGGTGTCCTCTGATTCCCGGACTTTGAAGCTCTTCGCTGTCCGCCACTGGGCCCAGCCACTTGTTCATCTTGAACAAAGTGTCCGGGTCCACCCACCGCTTCCTCCCCCCCTTCCTGACCCCCTTCCTGTCCCCCTTCCTGTACTGTTCCTCTTCCTCTCCCCCTCCCTCTCCCCCTCTCCTGACTAAGCTCCTGCCTGACGTCCTCTATAACCTCTCATCTAAACTCAGTCGTGAGGAACTGTAATAGTTCCGGGCTAATATGCCCCTTATCACACCCTCCCGACATACTCCAATAAAAAGTGAATGTGCACAAATGAAAGGGGGTCAAAATAAATAACAAAAAAATAAAAAGTGCTCAAAGTGTGAAAGGGATATAAATAAAAGAGGGTAAGGAGTTTTTAACAAACAAAAATATATAAGAAGACTAAAATGAGGATATGTAAACAAAATCTAACTATGGGATGGGTATGGGCTTACAGGGAATGGGGTAATGAATGAAAGGGAATGGGGTATGGGATGAAAGGGAATGAGATTACAGGGAGTGGGGTATAGAGTGTAGTATGAGAGGGGATGGGGTATGGAGTGTATGTAGTGTTATTGATAAGTGTATGTATGTATTGAATGTGTTTGCGTGTAAATGTGTTAAGTATACAGAAAAACCACTCGCACACTCACCCAAACCAACTCTCACTCACTACCACTAACTCACTATCTCACACTACCACTAACTCACTATCTCACACTACCGCTAACTCACTATCTCACACTACCACTAACTAACTTTCACACTACCACTAACTAACTCTCACACTACCACTGACTCACACTACCACTAATTAACTCTCACACTACCACTAACTCACACTACCACTAACTAAGTCTCACAATAACACTAACTCATCTCACACTAACACTAACTCTCACAAGAACACTAACTCACACTAACTCTCACAATAACGCACTAAATCTCTCTCTATAATCTCCAAAAACCCACCAGCAACACAGTCAAAGAAGCCATGCTTGTGGCCTGCTTATATACCCTATGTAAATGTTTAATGATGTACCGGTTTGCCTTGTACATTATGTTCAGGTGTGCTTTGTTGGTAATTAGTTTGTGTGCAATGTGTATTACTTGTGTGAATTTGCGCATGCTCATATTGAGTTAGTATTTGTGGAATGTGTAGAATGCGATGATGTCATAGTGATAGTTTTGCATAACATTGTCCAAAAGTATTATGTGTAAATCTAAATGTTGATTTGTGATTGTGTCATATTTGTGAAGTGTTGTAAATGTTTGTTTGTACTAATATTCCGTAATGTTGAATGTAAGTGTTTTGTTAGTGTATGAGTGTGCAAATTTAGATTCGTGTTGTTTTGCTCCGTGTTGTAGGATCGTATTCCTCGTTTATTGTAATTTTTTTCTTTTTTTCTTTCTTGTGAATGTGTAATTCGTCTGTGCTATGTTGCGTGATTGTTGTTAGTACATTTGCTGTGTGTTTTTGTTGTGCATTATGTGGTATACGTAATATGACAGAGCAGTGCGTATTTCTCGCGAGATCGAGTGTTAGGTGAAAAATGCGTGCTTCTCTGATTTCTCATTGATCTCTATGGGAGACTGTTTAACGCGGGCGTGATTACGCGTATAAAATAAACGCGGTAGTCGTGTTACCGCGACACTAGGAGGTTGTTTTGAGACTCGTAATACCTACGTTAAAAGTGCGCGTAGGAAATAAAAGACACGTAACTAACGCACCCCTTCTAATGCAAAACACATAATCTAGGAGTACGTTTCTCCTGCTAATTTCAAGATTTAAACTGCCATCACGTCTGGGTATCTGTGTATTTATAAGGCTCAGGGATGAATACTGCTTGCTCCAAAAATGGCCCAATGTGAAAATATGAAAAAGTTGGGAGCCGCAGTAAAACAGTATTAGCTTTATTTCCCTTCGTTAAAACAGGAACATAACATGTAGTAAAAGACAAACATGCCCTTAGTTAATAGAACAGCTCACGCGTTTCGGCTTCCTATGGAGTACGGCTAGGAAGCTGAAATGCGTGAGCTGTTCTATTAACTAAGGGCATGTTTGTCTTTTACTACATGTTATGTTCCTTTTTTAACGAATGGAAATAAAGCTAATACTGTTTTACTGCGGCTCCCAACTTTTTCATATTTTCACGTTCGAGTAAATACCCAGTTATATCTATTTATACTACTGTATCTCTCCACTCAGTCTCACACCAAACAACAGGTACCTTGTTGATATAAGTACCCTGTTATGCTTATAGACCTGAGGGTGACCAATTAAGGTCAGATCAATTTACAATTAAAAATAGTTGTAAGTGTTCAATTCCCCTACAATGATAGGGATAGCAATTATCAATAGGATTATATTAGATACTATAAAGAAACAGGTATAAGGTAGACCAGTATATGCACATATGCTGCATTTGAGACAAGACAAGTTAGTAGTGGGTTGATAGTGAGTGCCTGTAAAGCATGAAATATGTTGCAATGAATATAGCACTTGTTGCAGTAAGAGTGTCTAAAACAGACTTGGTTGAAGTTTGCAATCTGTCAGCACATATCCTTGCAGAATTGAACTTGTCATAGTTATAATGTCAGAAGGAGTCTCAGCAGTTATAACTAGTGTACAACAACAATCAGCATGCTACAGAGGGTGAAGTTCAGAACACACAGTCTCAGGATAAGATCAGAGGTAAGCACGCTACAACACTGTTACAGTACTCAGATTAAATGAGAGAGCATTTTACGGTACCGTGTTAGTAGTGATATTCCTGATGTTAATTGAATGCTTACGATTCAAGTTATTGAGTTCCGTAGCTTGTCTGTACCTCTCCTCTGAACTGAACGTGACCGTGCTGTGAGATACGCAGCAGTAACGATGAGGCTTCGGCCTGTAGTGACGTCACATGCTGCGATGAGATACAGATTGCAGAGTTGCTAGCTTGACCGGAGAAGAGCTAGTTAATGCAGATCCTATATAGCGAAGGATTGACAAGGAGAGTAACAGGAAGGCACAAGTTAAACAATGTAGTAGCAATAGAATTCTTTTGAGCTTGAGAGAATAATCCCCATGACAACAAATTACCTAGCACAGGTGAATGGGGAGAGGTGCTTAAGTAGGTAGTCCGGTCATGTGACGGTTTGGAATTAAAGGAACAGTATCAGGATTTGGGATGATCCAGGAACGACGGTGGAACAAGGATACAAGATTGGGAGCCGATAAGTTCGTGGAAGGTTCCCAGGAATCCTACTCAGGACCGTAACCCTTCCAACAAACAAGATACTTAAGAGAATGCTTATGGCATCTGGAATCCAGTATCGTCTCTATTTCATAAGAGGTGTCATCCATCAAGGGAGTGGGATATAGGTAGGTCCGGGTGTCAGTTCGGACTGCGACGTACGGCTTCAGGAGGGAGACATGGAACGTTGGGTGTATCTTGAAGGAAGACGGTAGTTGAAGAGTGACTGATTTGGGGTTAATGATTATGATGATCTTGTAGGGTCCAATGAACAGACTTCCAAGCTTTTTACTTGGAATATGAAGTTTAAGATGCTTCGAGTAAAGCCATACCATATCCCCCAATTTGTACTCAGGAGGTTTTGATCTTCTCAGATCGTAGTAGTGTTTTTGTTTGGTTTGGGCTTGTTGTAAAGTTTCCTTGAGTAAAGTGAATCCTTGAGCAATGGTATTAATGGTGTCATTCACCAATGGCTAGGTGCTATCACCTTTTTGCAGTAGATGGTATGAAGGATGATAACCATAGTTAATGTAGAAGGGTGTTAGTTTAGTAGATGCATTGATGGTGTTATTATAGGAGAATTCGGCAGTAGGTAACAGAGATGTCCAGTTGTCCTGTTGGAAAGAGCAATAACAACGTAAATATTGCTCTAAAGATTGGTTAGTCCTTTCAGTTTGCCCATTGGTCTGAGGATGGTAGGCCGAACTTAAACATTGTTCAATGTGTAAACTAGCACATAATTGAGTCCAAAACCTGGAGGTAAACTGCATTCCCCTATCCATGGTTATAGAATTAGGAAGTCCATGAAGACGGATGATGTGTTTGATAAACAATTCCTCTGTTTCAGATGCAGTTGGCAGGGTATGTACGGGTATAAAATGTGCCATCTTCGAGAAGAGGTCTACTACAATGAGTATAGTGGTGTTATTAGAGGATGGAGGTAATTCTACAATGAAGTCCATCGCAATGTGTTGCTAAGGTCTGTCAGCAATAGGGAGAGAGAGAAGAAATCCATATGGATGAATACGTTGAGGCTTACATCTGGTGAAAACAGAACAGCCTTGTATATAATGTTTAATGGAATGTTCCATCTCTGGCCACCAAAAGTCTCTTTAAATCAGATGGAGGGTTTTTTGGAACCCTGGATGACCTGAGATAGAGTTTTCATGAGCCATAGCTAGTATCTCAGCTCTGAGAGTATTTGGAACATAGAGCACACATCCATGATAGAACAGACCATCAGGAGCTTTATGCAATCTTGGATCAGTAATCTGTGGATCCACTTTTTGTTGATTCCTAAGAAAAGTTGTCTTGTCTATGACAAGCCCTATGAATTTTCCTGGAGGTATGATAGTTATGTAAGGATTCAAGTAGATACCCAGTTATATCTATTTATATTACTGTATCTCTCCACTCAGTCTCACACCAAACCATGTTGATATAAGTACCCTGTTATGCTCATAGACCAGAGGGTGACCAATTAAGGTCAGATCAATTTACAACTAAAAATAGATGTAAGTTTTCAATTCCCCTACCCTGATAGGGATAGCAATTATCAATAGGATTATCTTAGATACTATAAAGAAACAGGTATAAGGTAGACCAGTATATGCACATATGCTGCGTTTGAGACAAGACAAGTTAGTAGTGGGTTGATAGTGAGTGCCTGTAAAGCATGAAATATGTTGCAATGAAGATAGCACTTGTTGCAGTACGAGTGTCTAAAACGGACTTGGTTAAAGTTTGCAATCTGTCAGCACATATCCTTGCAGAATATATATATTGAACTTGTCGTAGTTAGAATGTCAGAAGGAGTCTCAGCAGTTATAGCTAGTGTACAACAACAATCAGCACGCAGAGGATTAAAGGGACAGTATACTGAAAAATGGTTTTTCGCTTAATATGTTTACAATTGCTTTTTTTTACCAACTACAGAGAAAAAATTTATGAAAAATAGCTTTTTATGTTTTTTTTGTGTATATTAAAGCTCTGATTTTGTGTTTTGAAGCCACAACCTAATAAAATGGGTTGAGCTTGTAGTTATAATCAGATCTCATTACTGTATCACACTGTATACATATACCTGCTTCTTTATCTTGTATCTTTCCATAAAACAATTACCAGTACTTGGAGAGAACAATGGAAAATCAACATTGTATTACCTTATCTCTGCTATATCCCACTTGGAGTGTAGTTTCTTCTGCTGGCTGTGTTTACAAAGCTTATCTATAGCTGGGACCTGCGGCCACAAATTTTCAGAATAGGTGGGGATACCACATGCTAAATCAACAATTTCAAATGCCAATATAAGGGTAAAGGAGCTACTTGTAAACAATTTAATACACTCCAGCAGGTAAAGTGGATCATTGGGAACAAATTAAAGGGGAGAAGTTTTTTGAGTAAACTGTCCCTTTAAGTTCAGAACACACAGTCTTAGGATAAGATCAGAGGTAAGCACGCTACAACACTGTTACAGTACTCAGATTAAATGAGAGAGCATTTTAGTGATATTCCTGATGTTAGTTAAATGCTTACGATTCAAGTTATTGAGTTCCGTAGCTTGTCTGTACCTCTTCTCTGAACTGAACGTGACCGTGCTGTGAGATACACAGTAGTAACGCTGAGGCTTCGGCCTGTAGTGACGTCACACGCTGCAATGACGTACAGATTGCAGAGTTGCTAGCTTGACCGGAGAAGAGCTAGTTAATACAGATCTTATATAACGAAGGATTGACAAGGAGAGTAACAGGAAGGCACAAGTTAAACAATGTAGTAGCAATAGAATTCTGTTGAGCTTGAGAGAATAATCCCCATGACATCAAATTACCTAGCACAGGTGAATGGGGGAGAGGTGCTTAAGTAGGTAGTCCGGTCATGTGACGGTTTGGAATTAAAGGAGCAGTAACAAGTTCATGACAGGGGGTCAGGTGATCTAATAGGAAATCTGATTACACATTCCCAGGCTGTGATCAAAACTGTCTTCTCTTTGATTTTGTTTATCAGATAACCTATGTGTATTCAATTGGCAACTGGTTAGGGTTAAATTTTGATTTCAGAATTTAATGCAACTTACATTAGCCAGATTTTCACATACAAATTAATTATTTCTCTATATAATATATGTATGTATGTAAATATATATATTACATAATGTCACTCACCAATTCCCTGACAGTATATGTATTTGTTTGTGTGTGTGTGTGTGTGTGTGTATGTATTTTTGTGTGTATATATGTTATTATGTTTATTATTATTATTGGTTATTTGTAGTGCGCCAACACATTCAGCAGCATTATAAACATAGATATATAGAGTATACAAAGTATACAAAGTAACATCTATAGGGATCAAATGGGTAGATGGCCCTGCCGAGAGTCGCACTGTTGTAGTCGGCTCTTATGAAGGTTATCTGCAAACAGTTGGGCTCATAGGCTTACATGCTAAGGGGGTTCATGGTGGATAGAAATGGAGGAGAGGAACTGGTATTAGCAAAGGTTAGTGTAGGTTGTATGCATCCCTGAACAGTAGAGTCTTTAGGGAGCGCTTGAAGATTTCAAAACTATGAGAGAGTCTTGTGGAGCGAGGCACAGAGTTCCACAAGATGGGAGTCAGTCTACAGAAGTCCTGTAAACGGGAATGTGAGGAGGTAACAAGACAGGAGGAGAGTAGGAGGTCATGAGTAGAGTGAAGGGGATGGGAGGGAGAGTATCTGAAGACAAGGTCTGAGATATAGGGGGGAGCAGTGCAGTTGAGGGCCTTGTATGTTAGAGTCAGAATTTTGTGTTTAATCCTGGAGGCAACAGGAAGCCAGTGAAGGGATTGGCAAAGAGGTGCAGTAGATTAAGAGCGATGTGTAAGGAAGATGAGCCTGGCAGAGGCATTCATTATGGATTGTAAAGGAGCTAGGTGGCAGCTAGGGAGACCAGAGAGGATGGCAGTGCAGTAGTCGAGATGGGAAAGGATGAGAGAGTGGATTAAAATCTTAGTTGTGTGTTGTGTAAGGAAATGTCTAATTTTAGAGATGTTGTCAAATGTGACCCCAAATGTGACCCCAAGACATTGGGCATGCAGGGTAGGGGTAATGATGGAGTTGTTGACAGTTATAGAGAGATGGGGGGGTGGAAATTTTAGAAGAAGTGAGGAAAATAAGGAGCTAAGTTTTGGAGAGATTGAGCTTAAGTTAGTGAGAGGACATCCAGGGACGGATATGAGAAAGACAGTTAGTGACACCGGTTAGCAAGGAAGGAGATAGGTCTGGGGCAGAGAGGTAGATTTGGGTGTCATTGGCATACAAATGATATTGAAACCCATGAGACTTTATTAAGGAACCTAATGATGACGTGAAGATTGAGAAGAGAAGGGGACAGAGGACGGAGCCTTTTGTTACACAAACAGAAAGTGGTGATGGGGCAGAGAAAGCCCCAGAGAAGGCTACACTAAAGGTACGGTTAGACAGGTAGGAAGAGAACCACAAGAGGGTTGTGTCACAAATGCTGGAGGGTTTGGAGCAAAAGAGGGTGGTCAAAAGTATCAAAGGCTGCAGACAGAGGATAAGCAGAGAGAAGTGGCCTTTGAATTTTGCCGTAAGTAGGTCGTTGGTAACTAACTGTCTCTGTGGAGTGATGGGGCGAAATCCAGATTGCAGTGGGTCAAGTAGGGAGTTTAATGTAAGGAACTGGGATAGGCGTGCATTTACTAGCTTTTCAAGAAGCTTTGAGGCAAGAGGGAGAAGGAAAAAAGTATAATAGTTGTATGGAGAGGTTGGATCAAGAGAAGGTTTTTTGAGGATAGGTGTGACCAGTGCATGTTTTAGAGATGAGGGAAATATACCGGTGCTGAGGGAGAGGTAGTGATGTCGCGAACCTAAAAATTTGTGTTCGGGAAAGGCGAACGCGAACTTTGTCAAATGTCCGCGAACCGGCGAACCGGGCGAACCGCCATTGACTTCAATGGGCAGGCGAATTTTAAAACCCACAGGGACTCTTTCTGGCCACAATAGTGATGGAAAACTTGTTTCAAGGGTACTAACACCTGGACTGTGGCATGCCGGAGGGGGATCCATGGCAAAACTCCCACGTAAAATTACATAGTTGATGCAGTCTTGTTTTAATCCATAAAGGGCATAAATTACCTAACATTCCTAAATTCTTTGGAATAACGTGATTTAAAACATCAGGTATGATGTTGTATCTATCAGGTAGTGTAAGGGTTACGCCCGCTTCACAGTGACAGACCAAACTCCCCGTTTAAAGGGACAGTCTACACCAGAATTTTTATTGTTTTAAAAGATAGATAATCCCTTTGTTACCCATTTCCCAGTTTTGCATAACTAACACATTTATAATAATATATTTTTAACCTCTGTAATTATCTTGTATCTAAGCCTCTGCAAACTGCCCCTTTTTTCTGTTCTTTTGACAGATTTGCAGTCTAGCCAATCAGTGCCTGCTCCCAGATAACTTCTCGTGCACGAGCACAGTGTTATCTATATGAAATACGTGAACTAACACCCTCTGATGTTTCACAGTCAAAAAAGTTTTTTTTTTTTTAAATTTACACTACTGTTACAACAGATATGAGTGGTGGCACTTAGCAAGTGGGCCTGGCACACAGGCTGACAGGCAACTGCAATTAGATTACACTAGCAGACTGATGTTTCACAATCAAAAAAGTTTTTGTTTTCAAATATTTACACTACTGTTATAACAAATATGATTGGTGGCACTAGTTGGCAAGTGGGCCTGGCACACACGCTGGCAGGCAGGCAACTACAATTAGATTACACTAGCTGACTGATATTTCACAATCAAAAAATGTATTTGTTTAAATATTTACAATACTGTTATAACAAATATGATTGGTGGCACTAGTTGGCAAGTGGGCCTGGCACACATGCTGGCAGGCAGGCAACTGCAATTCAATTGCACTAGCAGACTGATGTTTCACAGTTAAAAAAGTTTTTATTTTAAATATTTAAAGTACTGTTACAACAAATATGAGTGGTGCCACTAACTTGGCAAGTGGGCCTGGCACACACGCTGGCAGGCAGGCAACTGCAATTAGATTACACTAGCTTACTGATGTTTCACAGTCCAAAAAGTTTTTTAAAAAAAAATTTACACTACTGTTATAACAAATATGAGTGGTGGCACTAGTTGGCAAGTGGGCCTGGCAAACACGCTGGCAGGCAGGCAACTGCAATTAGATTGCAATAGCTGACTGATGTTTCACAGTCAAAAAAGGTATTTTTGCAAATATTTACGCTACTGTTACAACAAATATGAGTGGTGCCAGTAACTTGGCAAGTGGGCCTGGCACACACGCTGGCAGTGGCAGGCAGGCAACTTCAATTAGATTACAATAGCAGACTGATGTTTCACAGTCCAAAAAGTTTTTTTATTAAATATTTACAATACTTTTATAACAAATATGAGTGGTGGCACTAGTTGGCAAGTGGGCCTGGCACACACACTGGCAGGCAGGCAACTGCAATTCAATTGAACTAGCAGACTGATGTTTCACAGTCAAAAAAGTTTTTATTTTAAATATTTAAAGTACTGTTACAACAAATATGAGTGGTGCCACTAACTTGGCAAGTGGGCCTGGCACACACGCTGGCAGGCAGGCAACTACAATTAGATTACACTAAAAGACTGATGTTTCACAGTCAAAAAAGTTTTTATTTAAAATATTTACACTACTGTTATAACAAATATGATTGGTGGCACTAGTTGGAAAGTGGGCCTGGCACACACACTGGCAGGCAGGCAACTGCGATTAAATAACACTAGCAGACTGATGTAAAAGTTTTTTTTTTTTTTTAATTTAAACTAATGTTACACCAGATAGGAGTGGTGGCACTCAGGATCGAAGTAGGCACAGTATATGCTGGGAGCCTGACACACAGGCTGGCACTAGTGGCACGCTGGCCTGGCAACTAAAATTAAATAACAATAGCAGACTGAAAAAATTTACACTGATGTTACACCAGATATTAATCACAGTATATGCTGTGGGCCTGACACACAGGCCTGATGGAAAATTAAATTAGATTACACTAGCAAAATGATGTAAAAGTTTTTTTTTTTTTTTAATTTACACTAATGTTACACCAGATATAAGTGGTGGAAAACAGAGCAATTAGGCACAATATATGCTGTGTACCTGACACACAGGCCTGATGGAAAATGAAATTAGATTACACTAGCAAAATTAGGTAAAAGTTTTTTTTTTTAAATTTACACTAATATTAAACAGATATAAGTGGTGGCACAGAAGAATTAATCACAGTATATGCTGTGAGCCACAGGCTGACAGGCAGGCAAAGGGCTGAAGTTCTAGCCCTAAAAAGGGCTTTTTGGGGTGCTGTCCTTACAGCAGAGACTAGATGAGTCCTTCAGGACTGTAGTGGACACTAAATACACTAGCCTAGCTATCTATTTCCCTATAATATCAACAGCAGCAGCACTAAACCTCCTCTCACTAAGACAGCAGGATCGTTATGACTCATCAGACTGTGAGACACAGGGTCAAAGTTTCATCAATGATGACTAATAGGGGGCAGATCGAACATCGCATATGATCGCCTTCCGCGGCGAACGCGAACAAGCTAAGATCGCCGGGAACTGTTCTCCGCGAACAGTTCGCGACATCACTAGGGAGAGGTTGAAAATGTGTGTGAGTATAGGGGTAAGGGTAGAAGAGAGGGAGGGGAGTAGCTGCTAACGGATGGGGTCGAGGGGAGAGGTAGTGAGTTGAGAGCACAGTATAAGTGTGTGTATGTGTATGTATTTGTGTGTGTGTATGTGTGTTTGTGTATGTAATTTTGTGTGTGTGTGTGTTTGTGTTCGTGTGTGTATATGTGTGTATGTGTATGTATTTGTTTGTGTGTGTGTGTTTGTGTATGTGTATGTATTTTGGTGTGTGTGTATGTGTGTGTTTGTGATTGTGTATGTATTTGTGTGTGTGTATGTATTTTGTGTGTGTGTATGTGTGTGTTTGTGATTGTGTATGTATTTGTGTGTGTATGTATTTTTGTGTGTGTGTGTGCATGTGTGTATTTGTGATTGTGTGTGTATGTGTATGTATTTGTGTGTGTGTGTATGTGTGTTTGTGTATGTATTTTTGTGTGTGTGTGTTTGTGTGTGTATGTGTATGTATTTGTGTGTGTGTGTGTGTGTGTGTGTGTTTGTGTATGTGTATGTGTTTTGGTGTGTGTGTATGTGTGTGTTTGTGATTGTGTATGTATTTGTGTGTGTGTATGTATTTTTATGTGTGTATAAGTGTGTGTGTTGCTAAGTGTGATGTTTAGAATGTAATAAGCTGTCTATATTATTGTATACAAACATTTAACCAGCAGCTCACATACATGTTAAGTAATTATACTGAAGGAATGGGAAAAACTAATAAATGCATGGTTGAAACAGACTGACTGCATCATCTTTTTTTCTTTGCTTTCTTTTTGCCTGTAAATACATTAAAATGTCTTATTTCTATGCCTTGTTCAATGCTTTTCTTCCTGAAGATAAGTTTAAAAGCTTTTCGGTCAACATTTTCCTTTTATTACTTTCTTTACACAGTACATTTTAAAACCCTATAACAGCATAATAATACAACAGTAACATTTTCTGAGCCTCATTTTATTTATCTTTTTATTATTTCCAAGTCATTTGCTATGAATGCTTTTTGCTAGTATACAAAATAAAAATGTATGAGGAATTCAATTATTAGTTCCCTTTAAGAGTGATTTTTGATTGACTTGTTTTGCAAATCACTAAAATACGGCAAAGGATCCTGTATGCTCAAACTATTTATAATTAGTGCGTTAATAAGAGTCTGCATATTTTTGTTGCATAAATGTACTTTTCACAACATATATTAATAATATATGCTGACTGACAAGAACCAGGAATATTATTCCAGCATTTACCACTGGCTGTTGTGAGGTTTAGTAATTACACGCACAAAGCTTGTGAAAGTCAGTTTAACAATGACATTTTTAAGTTATTATTTCTTATATTTCAAATACAGTATATTGAAAGACATTAGTTTAATTAATGTTTAATTGCAAATACAATCACTAGATACAAATACTAAGGGCCAGATTATGAGTGGAGCACAGTTTTGAGCGAGTGATATCGGGTTTATCGTGGTTGTGCATTTTAGAAAGAGTGCTCATATACCTAGTTGCAAGTAAATGTCAACACATAAGCACTTACACATCAACATACATTTAAAAGTACAGGTACACTCATAATAATACTAATAAAAATGATTTTAATAAAATTGCATAAAAGGTATATATATATATATATATATATACTGTATATATATATATATATATATATATATATATATATAAATATATATATACTGTATATATATATATATATATATATATATACTGTATATGTGCGTATACGTATGTATTTATATATTTGTGTGTATATGTATTTACAGACATACATATAAACACATAATAAATATACATATGTATACATATATAAACACATATGTAAGTGCATTGGAGCCTTTTGCAGTCAAGTAGATGAAAACATGTTAAAACATATATACGCAATTTTCCTATTTTTATAAAATTGTTGTACTATGTATTTACTGTAAAAATTTCACATTCCAATGTTCTGCAGATAGCAGGAAATTGTCTATAAATAGATACTCCTATACCCATATTTAATTGTATATATATATATATATCTGTATATATCTATACCCATATATAGTCATATGTATGTATGTCTATTATTGTATATTATTGCACTCTCACAAACAATTTTCCAAGGGCCAGGGTGCTAGAATAGGTAAAATGTAGTAGAGAAGAAAACAGCACTCTCTGGACTTAAGTTTAAACAAATAGTTTAATAGGTAATGTTTCGGGGAATGCTCCCCTTCATCAGACCAATGAAGGTCTGATGAAGGGGAGCATTCCCCGAAACGTTACCTATTAAACTATTTGTTTAAACTTAAGTCCAGAGAGTGCTGTTTTCTTCTCTACTATATATATATATATATATATATATATATAAAATATATTTTACCCCAAAAAAATCAGATATACTATAGACATATATATTTAAGAATAAAAAGAACAAACATATTCTGCTATTTTGAAGAACATTGGAATGAGAAACATTCATATTTTCATGTCAGGTTACTTGAGAAAATACGATCAAGTTTGTGCACAAGTAGGGTGCTTTTTCCCCCATATTTGGGCTCCATTGACTTCTATGAGGGAATAATACATTAACACGGTTGTGATATTCAAACTTTGGCTTTTTGCTTTTTTTGCGCGGTAAAAGCTTTCTTTGAGCTCAGTTAAATAGCGCTACACTCGTACTCTAGCCCTAAATGTGCAATTGCTAATACTTGCTCTGTCACAATATATTGTATGTACATATAAGAGAAATAAGCTCATTTAGTATCACTTTCCCATTATACTATTCTCTTAAAAAAATAAACTCACATTTTTTGTCATTGTCAGATAGTCATTTGTTACATATTTACAGGAAGGCGAATAATTATTGTGACCTGTTTCAAATAAAAATAAGATATGAAAACATCTTATTAAACCTTAGAACAATATTGTTACATTTTAAATAGCAATGCCCTTATTAGAAATACATTTATATCAGTTTGTTTATTAACTGCTATAAAGATCAGTATATATTGACATTAAATGCACTTTTATATCATTAAACTGTTTGGTGAGTTTTTCTATTGTTTTGTTCAATTATTTCTATTTGCTTCTAAAGCTTTTTCTTCTCATATTTGTTTTAATAGAGCATTTACTTTACCTTTACTGAATAAACCTGCATTAGTCGTTCTGTTTCTTCTAAAAATAATAGATATATTTGAATAATTATGTAGAAAGCCTAATAACCTCATGGCACTGATTTTAAAGTTCCCTCAGTAGATAAATTGGTACAATATAAGTGAATGTACTTTTTCTGCACATTTTGTTGCAAATATTTCCATTATTTCCAATTCTATGTGAGGCTTTCTATGGAAACCATATAGGTCACCCTAACTCTAATGGTGATATTTCTACTTATTCTTTCTACTCATAATTTTACCTTTTGACACTACAGCCATGAGTTTATTGTGAGTGATAGATTATAAACAGATAAAAAAATGTGTTTCAGATGAATCATTTATCATGATTATTTTTTTTTTAAATTGAATCTGATATTCATTCATGGTGTCGTACATAGTTAATTTATTATGAAACTTAGTTCATCTGCTAGCTCCAAAAGGAATCATTTTTAGGAGAGCAAATGATCAGCAGCTTAAACTTAAAGGGTCAGTCTGCTCCAGATTTCTTATTGTTTAAAAAGATAGATAATCCCTTTATTACCCATTCACATTAATGTACTTTTTACCTCTTTGATTACCTGGTATTTAAGCTTTTTCAGACTGCCCCCTTATCACAGTTCTTTTGAAAGACTTACATTTTATCCAATCAGTACTGACTCACAGTGAGCACAATGTAATCTTTATGGCACACATGAACTAGCACTGTCTAGCTTTGAAAAATTGTCAAAATGCATAAGAGGCGGCCTTCAAGGGCTTATAAATTAGCATATGAGCCTACCTAGATTTAGCTTTCAATCAAGATTACCAAAAGAACAAAACAAATTTGATTATAAAAGTAAATTGGAAAGTTGTTTAAAATTGCATGCCCTCTCTGAATCATGAAAGTTTAATTTTGCCTAGACTGTCCCTTTAAAAAAGCTAAAGTAGTAACTAGTGCTAAGCTGCTATCAGCACAAAAATGTATTTTTTTTAATGTATTCCATTTTTAATGGGGTCAGGATTGTCAAGAATAAAAGTAAAGCTTGCATGCTTTTTGGCTGACACATGAAACAATTAACTGTCAAGGACTTAGATGGATTGTTAATGAATGGGTACATTTGAAGCATTTCTCCCTGTTAGAGTTACAGTTTAAACCTGAATGAATCAACTACATTTTTGTGTCGTGTGCATTAGCTTGCTCATTTTTTCCTTTATCGTTTTAGATAAATGCAACAAGTGTGCAAAACCTGTTGTGTTCTTATATTTGTCCGGAACCTAATGCACATGTCTTATAAACAAAGAGCAAATGCATCTCTGATTATATATAGCACAGATTTCTAGGACACATGTTCTGTATATATTTAAGAACTATACAGGGTCTAATTATGAAGTTAATTTACCTTATATCTCAAATATGATTCTCTGGTTGCCTCAGTTGAATTATTTCTGTTAGGCAGTCAGAGAATATCAGCAGAGACAAAAACAAAACTAACAGGAACATCTTGAACCTATATGGAAAAATACAAAAAAAAGAAATATAATATTGTCTTATCAGTTCACATAAAACAAAATCCCTGTGCATACTTTAAATACGTTTAATTTAGATATAGTCATATAAATTAAATCATCTGGTTTAAAAGGATGTGAATCAACTGTAACTCATTGGGTTAAATAATTGTTACATTTGCCAATACAAGGAAACAAGATCAAACACTATACTATTTGCTTACAGATTTACAGCCAAAAGTCCTGTTGGAGTGTAGTATACAGTATATGAAAATTATCAATGAATATTAAGGTTGTTTAAATAAAAAATAAAAAAATTCTGGAGCACTTATTACAATTTCAAACATTTATTATACAAAAGAATGAAGGATTACAACAATCCAATTTCTGGTCCATTCCTATCATTAATATTTATAATATAATATAACATTGTTATTGAAAACCCGCCATACAAGCAGCCGATGATGTGGGCTCAGTCGCTGGGGCCAGTATCTGTAGAAGAGCGCCGGCAGACCTCTTTGCTTAAACACAGACCAGAGACCCTCGCAAAGTGCACACATGGGAATTCAGTGCTGTGAAGGAGCAGGTAAACCCTGAGATCTATCACATCCAGGCGATGGAGTAAGAGGGGGACAACTTTGACTCTGTGGTGTACTGGTAACGAAAAGAGTGGACTTTCACGATAAGCTCTTTCCTGTATGTGTGCAACTAAAAGTTAAAAGTTTGTGTGAAGAAGAAGATGCGTTAATTTCTTAAGAGAGACGTTGTCTGTGAAAGTAAATGAGTGGCTGGCTCAAAAGAGAGTGGTTTGACCAAAGAGGGAACTGGCAACAGCAGGACTCTCGTACTTGCTTGCTTTTCTGACATTTCGATACAGTTGGCAGAAAACAGCATTTCACAGTGGTGACCAATGTGCAAAATATAGTATAATATCCTACGCTTCTAGTTTTTGAGGATACCCAGAGGGTCGTATATATTATATATATATATATATATATATATATATATATATATAAAGACTTGTTTTTGGCTATTAAGATTGTAAAGTGATTCTTCTGAGGAGTCAAGAGTAAAACGTCTGAGGCTCAGAAGACAAAAAAAGAAAAAGAAAAGAAAAAAAGTAAAATCATTTGGATTGTAGCTGCTACCTAGATTTCTTTCCTGGAAATAGTGGGTAGCAAGATAAGTCTGTTTTAATTTCTGGATAAAACATCCTGCTGACTTTAAAACCTGGAAAAGCAGTCAACTATATGTTTGGAACAGCTCTTCCGTATTCTTTCTATATGGTCAGATGAAAAGAGAGCGTATGGAAATATACTAATCCTTGAACTGTAGACAATACTGCATTAAGAAAAAGATCATTAGTATAAAAGCTATATTGAATTATTTGCATCATCTAACTGGATGATTTATAGGTTTTGATAATTATTTTTTTCATACAAAATATAAGGTAAACTGTGCAAATTAAGCTCAAGAGGTATATAGGGAATTTGAGGAGAAGACAACCTATTGGAAAGGGGGGGGGGGGGCATAAGAGAATATTTGCTGGATCAGATTATATTTAGAAGGGGAAAAATATAATATGGTTATTTGATCAAATAGATGTATTGCATTTGAGGGTCCAAATAATGGTTCCCTCTTGTTAAAGTAAGACGTTTGGCATCACAAACGTTCACATTGCTAGTGAAGACTGTGGCCTCTAGTTATCAACGTGTCTACTTACCTGCCTTCGCCGGCCCAATACGCCCGCCTAAGCTCGCCTACCATTGCCGCCGCGGACCTGAAAAATCTCGCCAAAGTTATCAATAAATCTGTCAAAAAGCCGCGCACCAAGTACGGGGCAATGAGCAGTGGACTGTGATAGTTATCACTCATCCGATCTCGCTGCTCTTCGGCTTTTTGACAGCTTTATTGACAAGCTGTCACTAAGCACCCACACTAACTATACTGTTCTACCCCCTATACCGGCGCCCCCGGAGCCCCCTGCAACTAAATAAAGTTATTAACCCCTAAACCGCAGCTCCCGGACACCGCCGCAACTATAATAAATGTATTAACCCCTAAACCGCCGCTCCCGGAGCCCACCGCCACCTACATTATACCTAGTAACCCCTATCCTGCCCCCCCCTATACCGCCACCACCTATAATAAATTTATTAACCCCTATCCTGCTGATCCCGGACCCCGCCGCAACTAAATAAATTGTTTAACCCTAAACCGCAGCTCCCGGACCCACCTATATTAAACTTATTAACCCCTATCCTGCCCCCTCTACACCGTCGCCACCTATAATACATTTATTAACCCCTATCCTGCCCCCCACTACACCGCCGCCACTATAATAAAATTATTAACCCCTAAACCTAAGTCTAACCCTAACCCTAACACCCCCTAACTTAAATATTAATTAAATACATCTAAATAAATGTAACTCTTATTAAATTAATTATTCCTATTTAAAACTAAATACTTACCTTTAAAATAAACCCTAATAATTTTATTGTAGCTATCTTAGGATTTATTTTTATTTTACAGGCAAATTTCAATTTATTTTAACTAGGTACAATAGCTATTAAATAGTTATTAACTATTTAATAGCTACCTAGTTAAAATAAAGAGAAATTAACCTGTAAAATAAAAACTAACCTAAGTTACAATTACACCTAACACTACACTATACTTAAATAAATTATTCCTATTTAAAACTAAATACTTACCTGTAAAATAATCCCTAAGATAGCTACAATGTAATACATAATTACATTGTAGCTATTTTAGGATTTATATTTATTTTACAGGTAACTTTGTATTTATTTTAGCTAGTTAGAATAGTTATTAAATAGTTATTAACTATTTAATAACTACCTAGCTAAAAGAAATACAAAATTACCTGTAAAATAAATCCTAACCTAAGTTACAATTAAACCTAACACTACACTATCATTAAATTAATTAAATAAATTACCTACAAATAACTACTATTAAATACAATTAAATAAACTAACTAAAGTACAAAAAAAAAAAGCTAAGTTACAAAAAATAAAAAAAAAGTTACAAACATTTCAAAAATATTACAACAATTTTAAGCTACTTACACCTAATCTAAGCCCCCTAATAAAATAGCAAAGCCCCCCAAAATAAAAAAATGCCCTACCCTATTCTACATTAAAAAGTTAACAGCTCAATTACCTTACCAGCCCTTAAAAGGGTCTTTTGCGGGGCATGCCCCAAAGAAAACAGCTCTTTTGCCTGTAAAATAAAAATACAACCCCCCCAACATTAAAACCCACCACCCACATACCCCTACTCTAACCCAAACCCCCCTTAAATAAACCTAACACTACCCCCCTGAAGATCATCCTACCTTTAGCCGTCTTCAGCCAGCCGACCACCGATGGGGCGCTGAAGAAGTCTTCCATCTGATTGAAGTCATCATCCAAGGGGCGCTGAAGAAGTCTTCCATCCAATTGAAGTCATCATCCAAGGGGCGCTGAAGAGGTCTTCCATCCAATTGAAGTCATCATCCAGGCGGCGTCTTCAATCTTCATCCATCCGGAGCGGAGCCATCTTCAGACGAGCCTACGCGGAGCCATCTTCCATCGACGACTGAACGACGAATGACGGTTCCTTTAAGTGACGTCCCTCGAATTCCGATTGGCTGATAGGATTCTATCAGCCAATCGGAATTAAGGTAGGAAAAATCTGATTGGCTGATCCAATCAGCCAATCAGATTGAGCTCGCATTCTATTGGCTGATCGGGACAGCCAATAGAATGCAAGCTCAATCTGATTGGCTGATTGGATCAGCCAATCGGATTGAACTTCAATCTGATTGGCTGATTGGATCAGCCAATCAGATTTTTCCTACCTTAATTCCGATTGGCTGATAGAATCCTATCATTCAATCGGAATTCGAGGGACCGTCATTCGTCGTTCAGTCATCGGTGGAAGAAGATGGCTCCGCGTAGGCTCGTCTGAAGATGGCTCCGCTCCGCTCCGGATGGATGAAGATTGAAGACGCCGCCTGGATGATGACTTCGATCGGATGCAAGACTTCTTCAGCGCCCCTTGGATGATGACTTCTGCCGCTCCGGATCTCCTCTTCGGTTCCATCGGTGGTCGGCTGGCTGAAGACGGCTAAAGGTAGGATGATCTTCAGGGGGGTAGTGTTAGGTTTATTTAAGGGAGGTTTGGGTTAGAGTAGGGGTATGTGGGTGGTGGGTTTTAATGTTGGGGGGGGTTGTATTTTTATTTTACAGGCAAAAGAGCTGTTTTCTTTGGGGCATGCCCCGCAAAAGGCCCTTTTAAGGGCTGGTAAGGTAATTGAGCTGTTAACTTTTTAATGTAGAATAGGGTAGGGCATTTTTTTATTTTGGGGGGCTTTGTTATTTTATTAGGGGGCTTAGATTAGGTGTAAGTAGCTTAAAATTGTTGTAATATTTTTGAAATGTTTGTAACTTATTTTTTTTTATTTTTTGTAACAGCTTTTTTTTTTTTTTTTTGTACTTTAGTTAGTTTATTTAATTGTATATAATTGTAGTTATTTGTAGGTAATTTATTTATTTAATTTAATGATAGTGTAGTGTTAGGTTTAATTGTAACTTAGGTTAGGATTTATTTTACAGGTAATTTTGTATTTCTTTTAGCTAGGTAGTTATTAAATAGTTAATAACTATTTAATAACTATTCTAACTAGCTAAAATAAATACAAAGTTACCTGTAAAATAAATATAAATCCTAAAATAGCTACAATGTAATTATGTATTACATTGTAGCTATCTTAGGGATTATTTTACAGGTAAGTATTTAGTTTTAAATAGGAATAATTTATTTAAGTATAGTGTAGTGTTAGGTGTAATTGTAACTTAGGTTAGTTTTTATTTTACAGGTTAATTTCTCTTTATTTTAACTAGGTAGCTATTAAATAGTTAATAACTATTTAATAGCTATTGTACCTAGTTAAAATATATTGAAATTTGCCTGTAAAATAAAAATAAATCCTAAGATAGCTACAATAAAATTATTATTTATATTGTAGCTATATTAGGGTTTATTTTAAAGGTAAGTATTTAGTTTTAAATAGGAATAATTTAGTTAATAAGAGTTATAATATTTAGATGTATTTAATTAATATTTAAGTAAGGGGGGTGTTAGGGTTAGGGTTAGACTTAGGTTTAGGGATTAATAATTTTATTATAGTTGCAGCGGTGTAGGGGGGGCAGGATAGGGGTTAATAAATTTATTATAGGTTGCGGCGGTGTAGGGGGGGCAGGATAGGGGTTAATACATTTATTATAGGTTGGGGTGGTGTAGGGGGGGCAGGATAGGGGTTAATAAGTTTAATATAGGTTGCGGCGGTGTAGGGGGGCAGGATAGGGGTTAATAAATGTATTATAGGTGGCGACGGTGTAGGGGGGGCAGATTAGGGGTTAATAAGTTTTATATAGGTGGCCGCGGGCTCCGGGAGCGGCGGTTTAGGGGTTAATCAGTTTATTAGAGTGGCGGTGGGCTCCGGGAGCGGTGGTTTAGGGGGTAATACATTTAGTTGCGGCAGTGTAGGGGGGGACAGATTAGGGGTGTTTAGACTCGGGGTACATGTTAGGGTGTTAGTTGTAGACAGCTCCCATAGGAATTAATGGGATGTCGGGCAGCAGCGAACATGAACTTTCGCTATGGTCAGACTCCCATTGATTCCTATGGGATCCGCTGCCTCCAGGGCGGCGGTTTGAAAACCAGGTACGCTGGGCCGGAAAAGTGCCGAGCGTACCTGCTAGTCATTTGATAACTAGCAAAAGTAGTCAGATTGTGCCGAACTTGTGTTCGGAACATCTGGAGTGACGTAAGAATCGATCTGTGTCGGACTGAGTCCGGCGGATCGAAGCTTACGTCACAAAATTCTACTTTTGCCGGTGTAAAGGGCTTAATAACTTAGGTGAATCAGCCTCGCCACAAATAGGCTGCGGAATTCCAGCGTATTTGAGGTTGACGGTTTGATAACTAGGGGCCTAAGAGTATTACCTATTTGTTAGGCATATCATTTATGTTATTTCACTACAACTTATTTCTGTTGTTAAGATGATATACCTCATTTTGAGAAAGATAAATGTGTATGTTTCTTTTTTCTGCATAAATATTAGAAGAAAGGCCAGAGACAGCAGCCTTTCTCTTTTTTTCTGTGTGTGTAGCAGAAGTGGTCACAACTATATAAGAACATTTGTTATTGAAAAGTAGTCTAGCTGAATAGAACAAGAGGCAATTTATGAACTTCTAATACAGAATGTTTTTGTTCCAGATTGATATTTTGTCTACAAATATTTTCGAATCTAGTTAGGGGTCAAAGGTAGGAGGACTTATGAGGTGAGAGGGTTAGGAGGTGGTGTAGTTGCGAATATTTTAGACAATGAGTGAATAAGCCCCTTAAGATTACCGAGAAGTCTTGCCTAGGTTTTAGTTTTCCACATTGAAGAAAGCTAATTATTGGAGAAGTATTGCCTAAATCTTTGTACTTTGTATCACATGTGAAACCTCGTATACTAAGTAGAAGTTCAGTATTTTGAAAGATTGGGGTCATAGGAGAAAAGGTAAAATAAATTCCATTAATTCGATTAGTAATATTGTCCCAGATTTAGAAAATGTGTTTATAAAGAGTGGATGATTTGGTTGTCATTGGGCGGCAATCAGGTGGTAGCCAAGAGAGGGGACCTACAGCTGGGGTTTTGAGAATTTGTGTATCTAGTGATATACATGCCTTATCAGGGAGACTTGTGTGCCATTCCAATATTCATTGAAGTGTGTTTGCTTGATAGTATCGACGTATATGAGGTAATCCTAAGCCTCCCCCTCTCTTGGATCTGAACAGTGTGCTCCAGGTTGATGTTTAGTACATTGGATTTCTGGCAGTTGATATGGAATGGGTGTTTTTTGTCAAAATTTACTGAATTCTCCAAGGAGTGGAGGTATAGATTGTAATAGATCTGTGACGGTTAGCATACTGTCATCTGCATATAGACTAATTTTATAGTAATTTGGTCCTAAGGGGACACCTTCAATGTTGTGGTTTAGTCTGATGTGGGCAGCCCGTGGTTCCATTGCCAGGGCAAACAAAAAGGGAGAAAGTAGGCATCCCTGTCGTGTTCCATTGTTAATTGGGAAGAGGTTAGCTGATTGTATTTTTTTTATTCAAAGCTTGTGATTGTGTTTTTCTATACTATTTGTTTAATTTTTTTTTAGAAGTTGATTACCAGTTATACATTTAGGGGGTTCCTAACCCTTTAAATAACATGTTATAGCAATTACCTGTATACTAGGTGCCTTTTTTTGTCCCCTGGGGAATACAAATGACCCTAGCACCACAAAATATGTATTACAACAGGACAAGTGGCTCTTCTGTTGAAAGAAGAGAGGTAGTTCTTCAAAGGATAAGTTACATGCCTAGGTTAACAATGATCATCTGACAAAGCCAGAAGCACAAAGAACATCATCAGAGGGATGGATTTTTCTTCATATTGCCCCCTGCAATACGTAAACAAACTTGAGACCCCTTATGTGAATGCAGCAATACTGCTCTTTAAAATGAGTGGTCCTGTGTCTGCTTGAGAGCAGCTGATTATCATAACAATAACTAATACCTCTCAGCATTTGTTATATGTTGGGGGTTACAGCACAATTTAAGAGGACTTTATTATCCCTTTGCCATAGCAATAAAAGATAAGATTGATATTTCCAATTCCAACAAGGGATTTCATGCCATTGTAATCTTGAAATAACCACCAGCCTAATTGCTTTTTTGTGTTATTGATGTTAATGCTCATAAATCCATGTTTCTCTGAAAAATTAAAATAAAATTAGGAATCAAAGTAAATTGGGTGAATATGAAAATCTGTGATATTGTGTGAAATGCTATATATGATGACTTTTGGTAGAACTGTTTTATTTATTTATTTAAATATTTTTTGCTATGCTGAATGAGTTTAGGGTAAGAACACGCATACATCAAAATGGGTTAAGCCTCCTCTCTGGGATTAAGAATTTTGTATAATTTTAAATGTATGTAATATTTGTGTGGTATAGGTAAAGATATATATTTTACATTAACATTATCAGATATATATAGAAATACATATTTAATAATATTTTTATTTTTTTCTATGTGAAGAAAATTGGAATGTAAAATATATGTAACACGCTTTGGATTTCACGTTTTAGGTCTAATGTGGTGTCAGGTTAGCACATATGCAAAATTAGCTATCTAATGAAGTGCTATTGAAATATTAAATATATTGATAAAAAATATTAATGGTAATTATTAGTATAACTCATGTTGGATTAGTGAACATGAATAATTAGTGTACTGCTGTCGGTCTTATGTGCGTAAACCTGACAGCAGTACATTAATTCTTCCTGTCACTAACCCAACACGTGTTAGCTTAAAGGGACAGTCTACACCAGAATTGTTATTGTTTTAAAAGATAGATAATCCCTTTTACTACCCATTCCCTAGTTTTGCATAACCAACACAGTTACAGTATATTAATATACTTTTTTACTTCTGTGATTATCTTGTATCTAAGCCTCTACAAACGGCCCCCTTATTTCAGTTCTTTTGACAGACTTGCATTTTAGCCAATGAGTGCTGACCTAGGTAACTCCACATGTGTGAGCACAGTTTTTATCTATATGACATACATGAACTAACACCCTCTAGTGGTGAAAAACTGTCAAAATGCTTTCAGATAAGAGGTGGCCTTCAAGGTCTAAGAAATTAGCATATGAGCCTACCTAGGTTTAGCTTTAAACTAAGAATACCAAGAGAACAAAGCAAATTTAATGATAAAAGTAAATTGGAAAGTTGTTTAAAATTAAATGCTTATCTGAATCATGAAAGTTTATTTTGGACTAGACTGTCCCTTTAAGTTTCTTTATGTATTTATTCAAGATAAAATATTTTAAAATATTAGGAATAAATGTAAATAATTATTATAGATGTACTAAAATATTCTACAAAAATCCATAGAATATATATGTATATAGAATATGCGTGGAAATTTTACAGTATCTACAATAATTATTAATTATTATTAATATTATTATCAATATTTCATATTTAATATTTTGATAACGTACCTTAAGATAACTAATTCTGCATGTGCACTAACCTGACACTGTGTTAGACCTAAAGTGTGTAACCCAAAGTTTGCTCTTCACATAGGAAAAAATATATTTTTAATATTAAATATATATTTTTTATATATCTTATAATGTTATTGTAAAATATATATCTATACCAATATATATATATTGCCTAAACGTTTTGGATATCACACTCACTTCACATATTGACACACATTCTTTGGAGGTAGAGTTATACAGAAAGAGTTCAGCTGGTAATACCATTCTTCACTCTTCCTCCTGTCACCCAAAACACACCATTAATTCTATACCCTATGGCCAAATGATTAGGACTAAAAGGAATTGCACCACTGAGGACAAATTTCAATCACATGCAGCCAACACCGGCCACAGATTGGAAGCCCGAGGTTATGATATGAAATTATTAAAGGAAGCCAAGAATAGAGTGGATAAATTAAACAGAGATGATCTTCTTACTACCAAATGTGTGAGTAAAACACAGAATAAGAGATATAACAATAAACCATATTTTACAACAAATTACAGTAAAGACTATAACAAAATTTGTGACATTATTCGTAAATGTTTGCCAATTTTAAAAAGTGATGCCAAGTTAAGCAAAATAGTTCAACACGGCTGTAATTTTTCAGCACGTAAAGCAAAGACCTTAGGAAGCTTATTAGCTCCCTCAATGCTACCGTCACAAACTAACCAATCTTGGTTAAAGAGAAGAATAGGTTCCATGAAATGTCAAGGAAATATTTGTAAAACCTGCAAACACATCCAACAGGGTCCCAAATTTGTATCAAGTACAACAAATAGGTAGTTTGACATACGCTTCAGCATTTCATGTAACACCAAATTTGTCATTTATTTACTTACATGCCAAGGATGTAAAAAACAGTACGTGGGGCGCACTAAACGTGCTCTGCGTGACAGGTTCTTACAACATCTCAGAGATATTGGCAACCCGGATTGTAATACACCAATAGCTAAGCACTTTAGAGAGGAACATAATTCCAATGATACCCTCTTGACAGTACAAGGCATTGACCATGTCCCTAGACACAGGAGAGGGGGCGACAGAGAGAGACTTTTGGACCAAAGGGAAGTGTTTTGGATTTTCCATCTCAAAACAAAGCACCCCTTTGGTCTAAATTCCATAATGGATGTTGATTTATTTTACTGATAGATTAATGATAGGTTTTTTCATTTTCTCTCCTTTTTAATAAAAAAGAAAATGAATTAAAGTAAAGAATATCTTTAAGTAAAAAATATCTTTAAGTGGAGATTTAGTTCTACATCCATTTAGGATCAAATCAGAGTAATAAAAAAGTTTTTTCATATATATCTAGCCATCTGACAGTTTTAAATAAACACACTTAACATTTATGTTTGCTTTAAAATGAAAATGTTTAATATAAGAAACAAAAAAAACAATTAATGATAATTTACCTTTAACCATGACTATCTAGGCAGTCATGGGTTAATTCAACAGATGCATGTAATTGATAATTAACTTTACCTTTAAATTAAGGCTTTTCCCAGCACTAGTTATGCCAGTGAACAAGGGCTGACATTAGGCCCGAAACATGTTTGGCTGCTGTTGCTCTATGTCAGTTACAGGACTGTAGCTGATTTTCCCTTTTGTTTTTTCTTTCATGTTTTTACATGCAACGGATTTTTAACATTTTTTGTACCAAATAAAGCTGTATTTTTCAACTTTTAACAATTTGACATATACTCTTTTCTTTTTCATATGGTCTGGAGATGCGGATTAGCAGAGTGTTTGTATATATATATATATATATATATATATATATATACACACAATAAAAAAGGCAAACACTGGTGATTTCGGCTCCAGCCCAATCAAACACAAATCTGGATAGCTTTAACTGATGTTCTTCTCCAATCCGATCTCTCTGTTAGCTGCATATGGTAAGAACTGCTCTCTGCTTGTAGCTCCATAAACCAATGGCTTGAAAGGGCTGTGATAAGTGTATCACCCACACCTGACCTCGAGGGCCAATAGCAGACAAGAACACGATTCAAAAGGTGTTGTACACAGGAGGTGTCAGGTAAGGGAGAAAATAGCACAGTTCAAAAGGTAAATACTGGCACCCTCCAAAGTGGTTAAAACACTTCTTATTTATTGATGACATAAAAGAACACAAGGATACAACAGTCAGGTGTGCTCTGACTGTTGTATCCTTGTGTTCTTTTATGTGATCAATAAATAAGAATTGTTTTAACCGCTTTGGAGGGTGCCAGTATTTTCCTTTTGAACTATATATATATATATATATATATATATATATATATATATATATATATATATACAGGGCTCAAAATTTCAAGCCCTAAGCTACTTGCCAGCCCAAAATTATACTCGCCACTTCTAATCCCACCCACTACTCCGCCCACACCCACTAACCCAACCTCTTTGCATATGTTTAGCCAATGTGAAACATCTTATTGTGCAGTGATTTTTTAATATTGTTTATACTTTATACCATAAATGAAATAATGCTACATACAGTAATAAATTAACAAAAATAAGTGCATCGCAGTTAGCAACATCAACTAGGGTTTTGGAGAAGACAACAGCTGGACAGAAAAATTAAGTTGTTCAACTGAGAGAAAGAAGAGAGTGTGAGGTCATAGCAGACCTGGAAAAATTGTTTTAAAACTATCATCTCTCATCTATGTTTTGACACTCCCTCCCCTCTTCAATCTCTTTTTTTACTCCCTCCCTTTGCTCTTATGCCACATATTCTTTTTACACTCTCTCTTCTCTCTTCACTTTTTTTTTCCTCCCCACTCTTTCTTATCGCTATCTTTTCCTCCACTTTCACTTTTCCTCTCCATTCTCTCTCTTCCCCTGTTAAGTCTCTCTGAAGTAACAGTCTAAGCACTAATGGGGTCCCTATAGCCCTTGAGGAATAACATATCCTTGCCCTTTCATGCCCTTTAATGGATTTATAATATCTCTTTAGATAATATTTGTAGTCATTAAGTCACTAAATTATATATTCCAATTTACTCAATATTGAATAAAAGCAGCTGCACTCACCGGTCTGAAAAAAGTTGTTTATTTTTTCTTTATCACAGCATCGAAAACACAGTTTACCCCCAAATGTTTCAGTACCTGCCTAGTACCTTTATCAGTGGGTATAATCAAAGTCTCCAAAAAATGATCCTAACTACCTAACACCCCTATTGCCCTATTTAAACCCCTAGCATGCTCTTAACATCCGGTCCGTCAGTCCAATACCCCTCCGCTACGTCACTAATGCCGAACAGAAGCCAGAGAACAACAACGTGGCTAATTAGCATAGCCACTCCTCCTATGACGAGATGCATACATCGTCATCCTCGGCTCAGTTAGTGAGAGCGTGAATCAGCAGCAGGCTGACGGAACCACGGATGTTTTTAATTAAAGAGGCAGAATACCTCAATAAAATGTGTAATTTAAAAAGGTTAAACAATCCACTAATATATTATGATAATGGTGAACACTGAAAACATATATATACATAATTTGAACAATATCAATTCTGCTTCATGATCCATGTTGTATAGTAAAAACTTAGTTTAATAACAACACACTCATTATGTACCTAGTGATTCTCATCTACCCAAGAGGGGTAGAACACTGAGAACACCATGGATATATATAATTTGAGTAATATCAATTTTCACTTCATGATTCTTGTTGTATGGTGAAAACTTGGGTTGATAACAACACACTAATTACGAACTCCAGCACCTGATAATTTATCATCCTCCCAAGAGAGCAGTATATCAAAGAGGCAGTGTCCTCATTAATATTAGTGTCCAAAATGCTGACTCAATGTCATTACATTGCCAGAGGAAGACCTAGATCGTCCAATCATAGCCTGATCCGGCTATATAAACACATTATAGTCCAGTTGAACATTCAAGCCTCTGGGGGTGACTGTATCCAAACGATAAATCCAGGAGGCTTCAATTTGCAACAGCTTTGTTTGTCTGTCTCCACCTCTATTGAGAGGTGGCACATGATCAATAACCGTAGTTCTTAAACTGGCTGCTGTGTGCCCTGCTTGCATAAAATGCCTGGCTACTGGCTGGTCTGACTCCTGCTTATCAATTGCTGCTCTTATGGCATGGCGATGGTTAGCCATCCTTTCTCGAAATGTGGTGGAAGTCTTTCCAACATAGACCAATGTACATCTTGACATGTCCGTGTTCATTGGTCTATGTTGGAAAGACTTCCACCACATTTCGAGAAAGGATGGCTAACCATCGCCATGCCATAAGAGCAGCATATATATATATATTGGTGTATGAAGGGGTACTAGAAGGAATACTGCGCCTGTTAGTGTGCCCACTCAAAAATTAATAATAACAGAAATGATTACCATATAAATAAATAGTTTGAGAGATAAACTTTCATAACAATGTTAGCAGTCCAATGACAAAGGTAATTTTCATAAGGGTTAGAGATATAAAGAAAGAAATATAAAAGAAAATATTTGCAAAAATACAAATAACATCTGAGGTGTTTGGTCTGAAAATCCAGAACAAATTAAAACGTATTAGTCTTTGAATTCAATGTAACAAGTCTATATGCTACTTTTGTAGAAATCACAGAAGTGTGTATCCAATAATGCTTGTATTCACTACTTACAGGACACACCCTCAATCCTATGAGGTAAGTGTAGGGCGTAAAACGAATGATGTTCACAGGGTAATATCACTGTATCCGGCGAATCTGCTCCATATACTGAATCCCACCTCTAGATCATCTGATCGTAATCCGCCCAATGTGGAGTGAGAATATGATTCCCAAAAGGAGGCTGAAGTCCCCAAAAGAAGGCAAAGACTCTTTCTTGCAGGACCCTTTAAGCTGATATTCGTCCCAATGATTTGCTCGGTATCATAAAAGTAAGAGAAGATGACAAAACATAGTGTGATATTGTTTTTTAATTGATGAAAATAAACTATGTTAGCCAAATAAATACTTACAATAAAGGACCTCAATGATGATGAGGTAATGGTAACACATATAACTAAACAGTTTCCACAAATTCAAATGGTGTATCTGTTTCTCCTGATTGTAAAAAGAAACTGTGGCAAAATAGATAACCCAAAGGATTTAGTGTACCGGCCGGTTACAACTCCAAACACAGTCGGGTAGCAATAAGTCTGAGAGTATTAAGTCCGACAGAAAAAAGGGGCCTCTAGTATTAGCCCAAATGTAACCTTACGCATTTCAAAGGTGATCGCTAGTTTAAGCTCCTTCTTCTTCTTCAGAGGATTTCTGTCGGTGACTTCTGGATCGCTCTTAATAAACCTATGAGACCATTATACATGATTGCGTATAAGCGAACCTATTGGCTGTTTGTTATGGGCCTGGCTGTATCCTAATTGGTGCACGTGGGGGCTTGTCCTAACGTGCTTGACTGCATGATGACGCCAATCTAATAGCACTTGTATACTGATTTCTGCACGGATGTCAATTATGTGTTGATACATAACAGAAGTGAGCAGGCAGTGTATATTGGATATAGTGTATAATAAAACCTACTTATCTTTAAATAAATTTGGCGACTTAAAACACCTACAAGAATTTTAATTAGAATGGATAAATGGGCAAGTAGTATTTACTTTAAAAATAAAATGTAAAAACTTGAATAACTTGGGCTGCCTAAAACTTTAAAAGTGAAATGTTAAAGAGTTCAACTGGTTACTGCCGATGTGATTTGTATTAGGTTTAAGTTCTGTAGTTACCAAAATTAGGAAACAAGTGTGTGCCCTGAGGCAACAGAATCACTTTTGAAAATATGCCCCTTACAATCTATACATACTTATTTAAAAAAAACAATGTACTTCATATATATGAAAATTATGTCAATAAAAAATGCTCTCAAAAATCTCATACATGTTAGGATTGCTAATATATATATATATATATATATATATATATATATATATATATATATATATATATATATATGCTTAAAAACTCGTAATGGGAAAAAATTCTTAACCATTCATTCAGTGATGAATATACCTTATTTGGAAGCTTTTATTTTAAAGATTCAAAAGAAGGGGTCTTGTCACGCAATAATGAATTATAAATTATAAATAGGCACTACATAATAAATATATATATATATATATATATATATATATATTTATTTATTTTTTTCTTACAAAAAAAGAAAGAACTCTATATACTGCTAAAGAGTCAAAGAAGGACAAGGCTGCACTGGTAATTACTTAAACCAAACGTTTATTAAGGAGATGGTAAAGACTAAGGGGCTGCCTTTACAAAATAAATGTGATATACCAGATAAAAGAGTCGTCAGATGAAAGACCTCCATATATGGATAATTCATTCAAATAACCCCTACATGCTAGCATGTACTAAGCCGGCACCTAAACAGTCCATAAATTACTCCGGGCACTTAGTGTAATCACACGCTCCGGTGTTGTGTACAGACATAAACCATTCCTCTGCTATCCTTCAATCCGGGCACTAAAGTGTATCCACACGCTCCGGTAGCAAGGAAAAAGTCCGGTCTGGTGATTGTCACAAAGGACTATAGAGACTTCCAGCCAAACAACAAAGAACATAGCATAGGGATCTTTTTTTGTAAGAAAATTAACTATTTGGGACTGCTTGCACGGATTTATTACATATAGAATATTTCCTGAGTGCCCCCTGTTTCTGTGCCTTATATATATATATATATATACACAGTATATATATATATATATATATATATATATATATATATATATATATATGCGTGTGTGTGTGTGTGTGTGTGTGCATAGTATATAGAAAACAGCACTCTCTGGACTTGACAAAAAGGTGAGACATTCCTTTTATTATAGAATATGTATACTCTCCAGCACCTTTATATCAAACGGGTGACCACGCCATCCAGGATTCCACACCAACAAGTCCCAAATACAATGTAGAAAAAAGAGGCAGATGGCAGCACTCCTGAATAAAAGATGTATATTTATTTACATCTACTCCAAACAAACATAGAACAATGACGTTTCGGGTGTTATCCCTTAATCATGTTGTATACAACATGATTAAGGGATAACACCCGAAACGTCGTTGTTCTATGTTCCCTTCAATTCAAATTGGCTGATAGAATTCTATCAGCCAATCGGAATTAAGGTAGAAAAAATCCTATTGGCTGATGCAATCAGCCAATAGGATTGAGCTTGGATTCTAGGATTGAGCTTGATTGGAACAGCCAATAGAATGCCAGCTCAATCATATTTGCAGATTGCAACAGCCAATAGGATTTGTTCTACCTTAATTCCGATTGGCTGATAGAATTCTATCAGCAAATCGGAATTGAAGGAAGATACCATCTTGGATGACATCACTTAAAGATACCGTCATTTAGTATGAAAACTCCGGATGAAGAGGATGCTCCGCGTCGGATGTCTTGAAGATGGACCCGCTCTGCGCCCGATGGATGAAGATCAAAGATGCCGTCTGGATGAAGACTTCTGCCCGTCTGGAGGACCTCTTCTGCCCGGCTTGGATGAAGGCTTCTGCCCGTCTGGAGGACCACTTCTGCCCGGTTGGGTGAAGACGTCTCATGGTAGGGTGATCTTCAAGGGGTTATTGTTAGGTTTTTTTAAGGGGGGATTGGGTGGGTTTTAGAGTAGGGTTGGTTGTGTTGGTGGTGGGTTTCAATGTTGGAGGGGTATTTGTACTTTTGTTTTACAGGTAAAAGAGCTGATTACTTTGGGGCAATGCCCCGCAAAAGGCCCTTTTAAGGACTATTTGTAATTTAGTGTAGGGTAGGGCTTTTTTATTTTGGGGGGCTTTTTTATTTTATTAGGGGGATTAGATTAGGTGTAATTAGTTTAAAAATCTTGTAATTATTTTATTATTTTCTGCAATTTAGTGGGGTTTTTTTTCCGTACTTTAGATAATTTTATTTAATTGTAATTAATTGTATTTAATTTAGTTAATTTATTTAATTATAGTGTAGTGTTAGGTGTTAGTGTAACTTAGGTTTTATGTTACAGGTAAAGTTGTCTTTATTTTAACTAGGTAGTTATTAAATAGTTAATAACTATTTACTAACTATTCTACCTAGTTAAAATAAATACAAAGTTGCCTGTAAAATAAAAATAAACCCTAAAATAGCTACAATGTAACTATTAGTTATATTGTAGCTAGTTTAGGGTTTATTTTATAGGTAAGTATTTAGTTTTAAATAGGAATTATTTAGGTAATTGTAGTAATTTTATTTAGATTTATTGTAATTATATTTAAGTTAGGGGGGTTAGGGTTAGACTTAGGTTTAGGGGTTAATAACTGTATTATAGTGGTGGAGATGTTGTGGGCGGCAGATTAGGGGTTAATAAATGTAGTTAGGTTGCATCGACATTGGGGCTGTATATTAGGGGTTAATAAATATAATGTAGGGTTTGGTGATGTTGGGGGCAGCAGATTAGGGGTTCATAACTATAATGTAGGTGGCAGCGGTGTCCGGAGCGGCAGATTAGGGGTTAATAATATAATGCAGGTGTCGGCGATGTCGGGGGTGGCAGATTAGGGGTTAATTAGTTTAATATTAGGGGTGTTTAGACTCGGGGTTCATGTTAGGGTGTTAGGTGTAGACATAAAATGTATTTCCCCATAAGAATCAATGGGGCTGCGTTAGGAGCTTTACCCTGCTTTTTTGCAGGTGTTAGGTTTTTTTTCAGCCGGCTCTCCCCCATTGATTCCTATGGGAAATCGTGCACAAGCACGTTTTACCAGCTCACCGCTAACGTAAGTAGCGCTGGTATTGAGGTGAGATGTGGAGCTAAATTTTGCTCTTCGCTCACTTTTTTGCGGTTAACGCCTGGTTTCTAAAAACCCGCAATACCAGCGCTGTCTGTAAGTGAGTGGTGAGCATAAACTGCTCGTTAGCACCAAACCCCTCCTAACGCAAAATTTGTAATCTAGGTGAGAGTTTGTATTAAATATAGAACTCGGATGTGTGCTACCAGTTACAGTTTCACCCCTTAGGCACTACTTCTTCCAGACTCAATTAATTTCTGATGTCAATTACTGACATCCATCTTTAAAGGGAGAAAGAGAATACTCCTACTCCTTATTGCCATTTAAAAGTATAGCTGAGGTGAAATTGTGAATATTATAAAGTATCACTCTGAAATTACAAAGCAGAGATTCTTGTTTTTTTCTTGCTACTACAAACATTAACTCTTTCTTAACTGACATTATAGGGCCAAATTATCAAGCTCCACTGCTTCATAACTGGTCCGCCTGCTCTGAGGCTGCAGAGATCAATCCACCTGATCTTATATAATCAGGCTGATTGACACCCCCTGCTAGTGGCCGATTGGTTGCGAATCTGCAGGGGGCGGCATTGCACACGCAGTTCACAAGAACTGCTTGTGCAATGATATATGGCGACAGTTTATGCTGTCGGCATTTATCGATGTGCAGACGACATGATATGTTACATCTTATCATGTCCGTCCGCACTTTAATAAATCGGCCCCTATATATTAATCAAAAGGGATATTTATCTTTACAATCAAATTTCCCTAGTGGGACTCAACGTCACGGTTATCATATGAACATTTTTTGTAAATGTAATTAATATAAATATTCTTTTTATCTATATTATTCAAAATATTTCTATATATCATGGATAGTATTCTTATGCTCCTGTTTGCTGTAGGATAATCACTTTTAACCCCTTAAGGACCAGCAACGTACCCTGTATGTCGCTGGCCTTTTTTTGGGACTTGATTCTTTTATAGCGCGGTCTTGCCACCAGCGTTGAGACTGCTCTATGCCACAAAGCCTGCTGGAGGGAGGGCATTAATAGCGTGTTCTTGCTAGACTTGTGCTTTTATGTCCTGAAAAAACACTTAACGACCAGTGACATACAGGGTACATTGTGGTCATTAAGGGGTTAACCTAAGAAGCAAAATTAAGTTCTTCATTCATTCCTGCTGGAAACAGTGCCCTTAAATTTTATATCCATTTACTTTCATTTTGCAACAATATTTTATCACTAAATTTATTTTTTGCAGTCCCCTAAATTTTAGTTAATCTTGATTACTATTATGTTGTTTACAATGATATGAAATTAATCTGTGAGTGCTGATATTTTCTTTCTTTCTTTCTTTCTTTCTTTTGATACAATTATAATTTTTCTGTATGCTGTAGAAGAACATTGGAATGTGAAATATTTACAGTAAATACACAGTAAAACATATTCAAATTTATTATGGAATTGTTACTTGGACATATATATATATATATATATATATATATATATATATATATATATATATATATATATATATATATATATATACCATATACATTTGAAACCTTATAGAAACGTTTTATTAAAGGGACAGTCAAGTCCAAAAAAAACTTTCATGTTTCAAATAGGGCATGTAATTTTAAACAACTTTCCAATTTACTTTTGTCCCCAATTTTGCTTTGTTCTCTTGGTATTGTTAGTTGAAAGCTAAACCTAGGAGGTTCATATGCTAATTTCTTAGACCTTGAAGGCCGTCTCTAACCTAAATGCATTTTTGATAGTTTTTCTCCACTAGAGGGCATTAGTTCAAGTGTTTCATATAGATAATATTGAGATCATGCACGTGAATTTACCATGGAGACAGCTCTGATTGGCTAAACTGCAAGTCTGTCAAAAGAACTGAAATAAGGGGGCAGTCTGCTGAGGTTTAGATACAAGGCAATTACAGAGGTAAAACGTGTATAATTATAACTGTGTTGGTTATGCAAAACTGAGGAATTGGTAATTAAGGGATTATCTATCTTTTAAAACAACAAAAATTCTGGTGTTGACTGTCCCTTTAATATTTATGTGAATAATGTTGATAGTGTTTATATGATAATATGTTTATGTATTTATGCTGTGTTTGGTACAACTTTTATTTTATTCTTAACCCTTAAGGTGAAGTCTTCATTCGTGCAAACCAGATTTTGCTCAAGCAAAAGTGTATACTTTCAAATTGTAATACGTGCACATATTTGCACCCACAAATGTTAGCGTGCAACTTGTCCCATATGTGCAGTGGAAGGAAAGCTCAGTGTATTTTTAAATTCACCTGAATTCATTACTACTAATTAGACACATAATTATTCATATTTAGGTGCAGTTTAGTTAACTTAAAGTGATATTAATTACAAACGATCGACTAATTGCCATTCGATGTAAAAATAAAAAATAATATGAGTTTAATTCATCAAAACACCCAATCTTTCAACTTACTTTAGTAATTTGCTGTAAAGTTTTAAGTCAAAAAATTTTCCCTAAAGGAATTTATATGAAACCACTACTTTCTTATGGTATCCTCAGTCAGCCCCGATACAAAGACCTTTTTTTTCTGTTTCATTACTTTTTTTTTCGTGGTCCAATCAAATCCATGGCATTTTGGCAATTAGAGAGCGAGTGGGAACGCTATCTACATAACAGAGGAAATACAAGCAAATAGAAGGGGGCGGGGCTTAAGATAGAAGGAATGCATCAGTTACTTTAGAATTTAATCGACAAATAGATTATAAATTCAAATAAAAAATTAGCAACTATTACAAACATCTGTTGTTTAACAAGAATAGATTGTCTGAAATATTAAAATTTACCATCACTTTAAGTAAACCAGTTATGTACTTAGAGAAATACAGATACCTTTTTCAGTGGGCCTGGTATTGATCTCCCTAATAGTATTTTAAAGATTTGCATTCATGCGCGTTGGAAGTTATTTTTCAGTGGAGGAGGTAAAAAAAAATAATCCCAAAATATAAAAATATAAGTAACAAAATGTGTATCAGGAGAGATGCTTTGCTGTAAAATTGGACAGCATATTGGCATAAAGAGAGTGATTGAAGTGGGTGCTTATAACTATCTATGAGGAGCAAAAGTCCAGGAGGTAAATGCATATGCCCCCTTGGACCCGCAACCCACCTCTGAATATCCATGTTTATATGTTTGCAGCTCTGAACTCTCAGTAACTTACTGGGAAATCCTTTTTTTCCCATAACTCTGAAAGATTAGAAGAGTTTTGTTACTATCTGTACTGCATATGTAAATACCATTTGTCAGTCTCCTTTTAACTGACAAGTATTTGATGAATTATCTTTGTGGATTTTGTTGTTCTTGCAGGTGCTGATTTTCTATTGTTACTAAACGCTTTTGACAATAAGCACAGCACATACAAAAAGTAAGGTAATAAATCATTATTTAATACATTAAAACACAGCACAAGTTAGTGCAAACAAGGTTCATGAAAAAAATGTGTTTGAGCTAAAGTAAACCATGGTTATATATATTAACAACATTCACATAGCCTAATCACATTACATACATTACAGTGCCTGGAACAGCAGCTGTAGATTAATATACATCCCTAGTAAATTGATAATGGATATTGATAATAAATGTTTTTATTTGTTAGACCATTCCTAAAATCTTAAAAATGATACACATCTATAATTTTTTTTAAATTTCTGATTTTTAATAAGGATAATATTTGTACAACTGTAACATAAACAACACGTTACATAAATCCTTGTTTTTAGTAATGATAACATAATAACATTTAGTTAGTAATAAGAAAATTAACTAGGGATAGCTTTTCATATTAGCTATCCCTGCAAGAGAGAAAATGTCCCAACATACATGTACCACAAAGTAGGGGTCAAATGATCGTACTCAAGTCCATCACTGTGACATTTTTGCGAAAACAAAATAACCGAAGTGAAAAATAAATGGTGAAGTAAACTTTACAAACCATTTTCGACAACACAGTTGAAGTTGGGCATTTAGAAAATACAAACTTTTAAAATAGACATACTTTCAGCAAAATGACAATCAGATTACTATAAGGTTATGATCCATTTAGATAACACAACAAGGGTCTAAGAGGGGGAGAGAAAAGGATATAGCTAGCTGGTCAGAAAATTAAGGTGAGGAGGAGAGGAGGGGAGAGAGGAGAGGGAGGAGATAACCCCCCCCCCCCAAAAAAAAAACCTCTACAGTTCAATCAGATGGAAACTTCATTACCCTAACTGAACTCAGCTTCTAAATTGGAACCAAGGTTCCCAGGTTGCCCAGTAGCGATCCATGTTATCTATTGCATTATAAAAGCCTTTTTCCCTGGAGGCAAGTTAATCAATCATTTGTATGATCTTTGGTATGGTAGAGGCACCGGTCTTTTTCCAACATCAAGAGCTACACATACTTTAACCGCTATAAGAATAAAAGTTATTAGGGCTTGTTGAAACTTTGGAATATTCTTAAGATCTATAAGTAAAAGTGCAAGAGCCGGGGATGGAGTTACTGTTAGTCCCATATCTGCACACAGTCGAAAAACCTGAGTCCACAAAGGGGAGATTTTAGGACATGACCACCAAATATGAGAGTCTGAACCAACTTCTCCACACTGTCTCCAGCAGTCTGGGGACACATTGGGATAGATTTTAGCTAATTTATGTGGGGTTAGGTACCATTTTAGGAAAACCTTAAAGAAGGTTTCAAGATATGAAGTGCAATGTAAGGAACTTTTAGTTAGCGTGGTTGCCCGTTCTATGTCATTAATTGTAAACTGTTCATTTAGTTCTCTTTCCCATGCCTTAATTTGCCAAGGGATGGCATCACTGTAGTCTCTAAGTAAGAGGAGATGGTGGATTGTCACTGGTTTAACCAGCTTACTCACAGCTCTCCATTTTTTCCCCAATTAGAGCATTTACGCAAGTGGATCTTTGTGAATCCCCAGGCTTGGCAAAGACTTATGACTCTGTGACTTTCAAAGGGGAGCCATTTAGGTGCCTCGTCTATCTGTTCTGTAATTAGTCTAGAGTTAAGAAGTTTATTTTGTCTGTAGAAGTCACTAATTTCCAAAGGTGCATAGTTCTGAATTTGTTTCTCATTCGAGGGTTTGTCGCTAGAAACCATGTGACCGATCCGAACAGTGAGACTGTAACATTGTGTCCTGATTGGAGACGAAACTACACGTGACTGTGTTTTGATCCGTACCGATTTGGAACTTACACCAAAGGGACTACTCGAATGAGAACCAAATTCGGAATTATGCACTATTGGATGATTTGAATGTTGGACGGGGTTTGTGATAGGATGATTGATTTATTGCCAACCAATGAAAATACAACAAAATTGTAAAGCACTTATTAACAAAGAAAAGGCATAATTATTTGATCTTTTGGCAATGAGTTATAAAATCTTTATTGTTTGGAAATAGATGATTTTTTTTACATATGTTTTATATATTTCAATGGGGGGAAAAATATGCTACAACTATGACTCCATCGCCCGGTAGACTGGAAGTTGGAACATTGAGATTCTGTATTTAACCTAGTAGTGTCAGCAACATGTCAGCTGATTTACACGCACTTTTTAAGCTTTTATTTGCTCTTGAGAAAGACGCCTTGTGTGTTGAAACACGTTGAGCTGTTTTTATAATAAACACTGCTCTTATGCTAAAAGGACTGTTGTTTTCTCTTCGACATCGCTAATACCTGGAATTTATACTTGTGAGTATACTGCACTTAAAGTATATATATATATATATATATATATATATATATATATATATCTTCACAAACACAAAAAGAGATTAGTAGCTGTTAAAGTTAAAAGCAACAGTAGTGTAGCAAAGCCAAGCAAAGCTAAACGTCCCTTAGACTCTGGTATGCTACAGATTTGTCGGATGGTTCCGGAACAAGTGACTAGATGTGCTGCAAAAACATGTAATCACCCTAACATTAGGGGAAAGTTCCACAAGTGTAACGCTGACTAAAGTCACTTGAAAAGTCTGAGTCGACTTGGCCTTCAGATAGAACAAATCAGTCCAGAGTCACCCAATATAGTATTACAGGGTTAAGGTCAATACTTAGCTTAGCTCCACTCAAACATAGGGTACCAATCCAAATTCTGATGGTGGTTCCATCCACTAGACAAGGCAGTCAGTATGATCAGCCAATGTAGTCAACATCCACCGATGCGTCCCGTCAGGCAGGCAAACCCCGGTCGTGTCGGCAGGAAATGGCCACAGAACGCTGCTCTCACCATCTCCTCGTAGTGTTCAAGGCGCTCTGACGTCAGAGCGTAAGCGCTCAGTTAGCACACAATGATGAAGTGTGTAAGGGAATGAAGTCCTCCAAGCTCCTATGATGAGCGGGCAAGGGCCGAGTCCTCAGCCAACCAAAAAGCGAAATTCCACTCGCTATATGCAGAAAGGCTCGACATCCAAAGGAGGAAAAACTGGGACCAAGGACTCAAAACTTGATGTAAAGGTTTATTCAGCAACGTTGCTCATTACAAGGTGAGTATCCAAGAAGACACCTGACGTGTTTCGCGCATGCGCACTTGCGCTTCATCAGAGGCTCTCTGTTTTGAGTCCTCAGCTGTTAGGGGTTATTTCCATTCACCGGTCCATCTTGTTATGTACGGCATACAGGGAAACCATTACAAACCAAACAAAATCCATGCTCACGGAGCTCCTGTGGGCATGGTCAACTTGCTACAAGTGTTTCAACCATTCCATATTGCTATTGGGCTTCGCCAGGCATGTGATTGGCTGATCCAATCAGCCAATCAGATTGAGCTCGCATTCTATTGGCTGATCGGAACAGCCAATAGAATGCAAGCTCAATCTGATTGGCTGATTGGATCAGCCAATCCGATTGAACTTGAATCTGATTGGCTGATTCAATCAGCCAATCAGATTTTTCCTACCTTAATTCCAATTGGCTGATAGAATCCTATCAGCCAATCGGAATTTGAGGGACGCCATCTTGGATGATGTCCCTTAAAGGAACCTTCATTCGTTGTTAGTCATCGGTCTGGAAGGATGCTCTGCGCCGGAGGTCTTGAAGATGAAGCCGCTCCTCGTCGGATGGATGAAGATAGAAGATGCCGCTTGGATGAAGCCTTGTCCCGGTCCAGATGTCCTCTTCTGTCTGGATAGGATGAAGACTTCTGCCGGTCTGGATGTCCTCTTCTGGCCCATCGGATGAAGACTACTGGATGGATCGGATGACCACTGGTGCCCGGCTGGGTGAAGACGTCTCAAGGTAGGGTGATCTTCAGGGGGGTAGTGTTAGGTTTATTTAAGGGGGGTTTGGGTTAGAGTAGGGGTATGTGGGTGGTGGGTTTTAATGTTGGGGGGTTGTATTTTTTTTTACAGGCAAAAGAGCTGTTTACTTTGGGGCATGCCCCGCAAAAAGCCCTTTTAAGGGCTGGTAAAAGAGCTGTTAACTTTTGTAATTTAGAATAGGGTAGGGCAATTTTTTATTTTGGGGGGCTTTGTTATTTTATTAGGGGGCTTAGATTAGGTGTAATTAGCTTAAAAATCTTGTAATCTTTTTTTATTTTTTGTAACTTAGTTTTTTTTATTTTTTATAACTTAGTTTATTTAATTGTATTTAATTGTAGGTATTTGTAGTTAATTAATTTAATTTATTTATTGATAGTGTAGTGTTAGGTTTAATTTTAACTTAGGTTAGGTTTTATTTTACATGTAATTTTGTATTTCTTTTAGCTAGGTAGTTATTAAATAGTTAATAACTATTTTATAGCTATTCTACCTAGTTAAAATAAATACAAAGTTAACTGTAAAATAAATATAAATACTAAAATAGCTACAATGTAATTATTAATTACATTGTAGCTATCTTAGGGTTTATTTTACAGGTAAGTATTTAGTTTTAAATAGGAATAACTAATTTAATAAGAGTAATATATATTTAGATATATTTAATTAATATTTAAGATAGGGGGTGTTAGTGTTAGACTTAGGTTTAGGGGTTAATAATTTTATTATAGGTTGCAGCGGTGTAGGGGGGGCAGGATAGGGGTTAATACGTTTAATATAGGTGGCGGCCGGGTCCGGGAGCGGCGGTTTAGGGGTTAAACAATTTATTTAGTTGTGGCGGGGTCCGGGATCCGCAGGATAGAGGTTAATAACTTTATTATAGGTGGCGGCGGTGTAGGGGGGCAGGATAGGGGTTAATAGGTATTATGTAGGTGGCGGCAGGGTCCGGGAGCAGCGGTTTAGGGGTTAATCAGTTTATTATAGTTTTGGCGGGGTCCGGGAGCGGCGGTTTAGGGGGTAATACATTTATTTAGTTGCGGCGGTGTAGGGGGGGGCAGATTAGGGGTGTTTAGACTCGGGGTACATGTTAGGGTGTTTGGTGCAGACATCTCCCATAGGAATCAATGGGATGTCGGGCAGCAGCGAACATGAACTTTCGCTATGGTTAGACTCCCATTGATTCCTATGGGATCCGCCGCCTCCAGGGTGGCGGATTGAAAACTAGGTATGCTGGGCCGGAAAAGTGCAGAGCGTACCTGCTAGTTTTTTGATAACTAGCAAAATAGATTGTGCCGAACTTGTGTTCGGAACATCTGGAGTGATGTAAGAATCGATCTGTGTCGGACTGAGTCCAGCGGATCGAAGCTTACATCACTATATTCTACTTTTGCCAGTGTGTAGGGCTTGATAACTAAGGCGAATCAGCCTCGCCACAAATACGCTGCGGAATTCCAGCGTATTTGAGGTTGACGGCTTGATAACTAGAGGCCTATATGTTTACATTGTATGTTTTCTCTATCAAGAAATTAGTTAAACAGCTAGGCTACAGGGATTTGCCAAAAACACAGCTCTCCTTTTGGCTGTCTCTTAGCAGTGTGGCTCTCTTAGAAAAAAAACCAGTGAGGAACACTGGTCTATTTCAGAATAAACTTTCATGATTCAGATAGGGCATGTAATTTTAAACAATTTTCCAATTTACTTTTATCACCAATTTTGCTTTGTTCTCTTGATAGTCTTAGTTGAAAGCTATACCTAGGAAGTTCATATGCTAATTTTTTAGACCTTGAAGGCTGCCTCTTATTTGAATGCATTTTGACAGTTTTTCACCACTAGAGGGTGTTAGTTCAAGTGTGTCACATAGATAACATTCAGCTAGATTAAGAATTTGGCGTTATGAGTGAAAAAGCAGTGCTATGGCCCATAACGCTTCATTTTCCTTAATGCTGCATTGTCGGTATAGGTGTACCGCTCAACTTTTAGCCTGTCACGCAACGTCAGTACCGCACTTTTAAAAAAGTCCTTTTTCAATGGTACTCCCATAGCGCCGGTACACTCTATAACCACAAGATCTGTACCACCATCTAAAGTCAGTAGTTATGAACTAAAGTGTTAAAAAGTACACTAACACCCATAAACTACCTAATAACCCCTAAACCGAGACCCTCCCGCATCGCAAACACTATAATAAGTTTATTAACCCCCTAATCTGCCGCTCCGGTGTAGTGGTTCACACCTAATTCACTTATAAGGTCTTAAAGCACAGTTATATTGAAATATAAATTCCAAGCACTGAACTTTAAATGTTATATCAGTGAAACAGGTCTCATTTCTTACAAATAAAGTTTTGAGTACAATAAAGAAATGGTACTTGAGTAGATAACATTGTTTAAAAATAAATTTTTATTATACAGAAAAATCAGCTTACAGAAGTAATATAAAATTAAATTCATTTAAATCCAATATACACACAGAGTTAAAAGACTTTTAGTTTAAACTTGCTTTCAATAACAATTGTTACATACCACTCGAAATGACTTCATTGCAACCAAATCTTATCCTTAGAAATGCTCTATAATATCCTGTCAGAGTCACCTGCCTCATGTTTACAACAAGGTGTTTTTATAGTTTTTTATTTGGATGACGTCATCATTTATTGTTTTCTTTTTATATGTATTTTTAGCATTATTTTAACATCAACAAAACTTGTCTAGCTTTTTCTATCTTCAACAATGTGGCCTTGATAATCTGTTATACAAGAGTTTATACATACGCACTTTAAATTGCAAGGAGCATCCATTTTAGAGCTATAAATTCAAGGTTGAATAAACCTCCATTTTAAATCACATAACATCTTATGTTAAAACTAGTTAGTTGTTTAGTATGTTAGCAGACAGATAATAAAAACCTTTTATATTGTAAAAAAACTTTTGTTTAAACATATAAAAGTATTCAGTTATACATTGTACACATTGTACATCATTTAAACATATATTTGAATATAATCATACATATATTGCAAAATAAGCATATTAAAGATTATATTTTTCACAATTTATGTGAACAGGCTTTTATAGCAAGGTACAGTCTTTATGTATAGAAGCTGTACATTATAGATTTAAAAGAAATCTATCATTTATAGTAAGTTATAAGTGTCTTTCTGAAAGAATGTATTTCTTACTGTTGGCATATTTATCAAGTGGATAGCAATATTAATTTGCAATCCAACATTTAAATAGCAGCTTTTATTGAGACAAGCATGCTATAAACAAAGTTTATTTGCAAAGTTATGCATTGTTAACTAAAAATTACATTTACAAGCACAGGTGTATCACAGGGTTAATTAAAGCCTGTTACAGCCCCTCCAATACATTCTTGAAGAAAAGATAAGAAAGTGTCCAGCCCTTCGTTCCCACAGAAAAAGAAATGCGTCATTAATGTCCGGGATTCAGCAGAGTAACGGACATGAAATCAAAGTGTCCTTAATAATGCAAACAAAATAAAGTCAGACATTAATGATCCAGGAATTAAACTGAACTTTTTCATAATCTTCTTCAAGTAGGAGTATATCTGTAATTAATTCATGAAGCGTTGAGCCAGACAGAACATCATGTTTGTATTCCGTTATGGAAATTATTGCAGCAAACTTTTCTCTGGACTGGAGTATCAGGATTTTGTTTGTAATCCATTATGGGAAGTTTGAAGCAAACTGTTAGTTGAACAGAAACGTTTTACTCCTGCGCCAGTAAGAAAAACAGTTGGATCCCAGCCAATGTAAGTATGACGGATTCATACAAATAAGAAATCTCCATAAAGCTTTATTGAAGCATATTAGTATTTCTTTTATAAGTTACAAGATTATAACGTTAAATAACTGTAAATCCTTAGGTTACAAAGTTTAAATCCTCCTCATATGAAGATGACTAGCCATTTAGTAATACGTCATAAATAAATTCTCCAAAATATCCATTTTCTAGAAATTGGTTAATTGGAGTATGATTCATTAGTGGATGAGTTATAGATGTCCAGTTAGCATGGTATTTCTTGCTTGGAGAAATATCCTCATAAAAATGTGTCGTAGGAGTAAATTTATTACTTGCACATTCCTCATTCTTGATTCTGCTTTAATGCAGAGACACTGATAACAAGTAGCTTTTAAGTTAAAAAGCTTGCAAAAAACCCTTAAAAATAAAAAGGTTGATAATAAATTGTAATCCACAGGTTTTCTTCGTGAAAATAAAGAAGGATTATTAATGTTTCTAACCAGTAAGTTTATACTGGTTACATTTACAATAAAAATACATTTATAATAAAAATAATAAATCTTTACTTCTACAGATGTTATTGGCATATAAATTATAGCTTAACAAGATATATACATATAGCATATATGAATTATAGCATAACACGATAATAAGCTTGCCATATCTTTTCTGGTATTTCATTCAAAAGAAAACAGGTTGACAAATAATTGCTTATTATTATTTTTTTTTACTTAGATTTTCTCCTAGGAAGAAAGGACAAAAATTCTAAATAAAATGATACACAATACTATGGCTATTAATACATAGTACATATTCCCAATATGTCTCCAAAGATACCATTCCCCACTGTAGCTAAACCTTCTCAAATTTTTGAAATAACATTACCCAATGCTGGCATTATTGGAATCAATGATTTACCTAAAGTTCTAATCCAGGTAGCAAAGTCCCCTTTATGCAAGTCAATTCTTAAGAGGTCTGCATGTGCCCTTTTAATCAAATTCTCAATTGCTTTATGGGAGGAGCCCAATCTCACTTGCATGTTATGTAAATGAGCCCAGAGTGCTGTCATGTATGGAATTTGCAATGTAATATGGGGTACCTGCATTGTTAAATGTGATCTAGCATGTATATTCTTAATCACTGGTGGTGTTAAAATTGTATTATAACACTCTACTGATTCATTAACAGTTACCATTGTAGCTTGCAGCATTGGGATTTTACAATCATTTTGACTAGTAATCACAACATATGACCCATTATGAATTGGTTCTATGCGAGTGTATGGTGATTGTACAGGCGTAATTTTAACAGTACAATCAGAGTCTTGTTTATCAACACCACATGGTTTTCGTTTGTAGACATTTTCACATACTAAATATCCTAGATCAACACAATTTTCTGTTTCAACATATTCCCAGCTATTATCATCTCATAATATATATATATATATATATATTTCCCATACACAATCTTCTGGGTTATTTGTTATTCTACGCTTTAATTCTCTTATAAATCATTGATTTTGAAATATGCAGCATAATTTCTTTGTTTTACCGTTTGACTTAATTGTGTAGAAATTTTTGTAACATTTAATAGTGTAATATAAATGTGTCCTTCTTGTAAAGTTAACCTTATAGCTGTCAAATAATTTAGTATTGTTACTGCTTTCATTTCTTCATCTACCATTGTAAAATCAGACATCTCTGCAGTTAGCATTTTTATCATGTGATCTCTTAAGATCATCAATCCTCTCTTTATGTCTTCATCATTAATATCTGAAATTTCACTGACAATTAATACTGCATCACGTAATAAATGCCCTGTCAATATCTGAACTTCAGCATTAGACATTAACTGCCTTTTATTTGTTTTTTCTTCTGTATTACAATCATCTGGAATTATATTCTCTATTGTAATATATGTTACATTATCAAATATATTATTTGTTCCCCAAACAGCTTCATCATAAGTCATATCTGTCACATTTTGCTTATAACATTTAGCATATTTACATGGTATGTCATCAACTGTTATATTTACATCCATTTGTAGTTTCATACTTGCAATTACTACATTTACTGGATATTTTATCTGAGACATTTCTGAAACAGGGAATATATTACATTATTTTTGTTAATAATGTGATGTTTTGTCACGCACCAAAACCCAGGTATGCCTACATAATGTAGGAACCCCTTATCAATGTCTTTAGGTTAAAAACAAAAATATGTCCTTGATTCCTTAAGGTAGAAACAACAGGATGTACATTGATAGTTTGTTTCCAAGTCACAAATGCCCTTTTTAATTAGATCTTCAACTGTTATATTACAAAGATTGTTCTTTTCTTTGCATGAGTGACTGTAATACATTGTATTTAAGAAAGCTGCATATCTTGGCTTTGTACATGTATCCCATTCTTTTAGATTCAAAAACATTTCATCCTTTCCTTTCTCATTCCATTCTGTAGGTAATACTTGCTCTCGCAGTCTTCCTGTCTGTTGATCCACTACTTCAAGCTGAAGTTTCTCAAATAGTTGCAGGTATCCTTCATTTGTATGTAACTCTGGTGTCCACCATTCTGAATAAAGTGTGTTAGTGCAAAACACTGCTCCATTATATGATTTTACTCCTCCAGGAAACCTGTATTCCTCCTCCTCTGCGTTTTCCCAGAATGCAATGCGAGGATCTGTGTGATTTTCAGGAAAGAAGCCTTTTTGAGTTAATTGTCCTGTGTTTAGATAAAAAATAGGATATTCTTTATACTTGACTTTGTTAATTGTAATCTCAGGACGTGGACATTGATCTGCTTTTATTTCATTTGCAGGCCATCTCCTTGTCCCTTGAAAGTCCACATAATAGCAATGTGCAAATGTTGAAAAACAAATTTTTTCTCCGTATGTCTTTTGTTTCCAGTATTCTTGCAAAGGCAAATCATATTCCAAAGTCTTTACTTGTATTATTTCCATTTGCCCATTTATGTGATCTTTTACCAATTTTCTTCCCATTTGAGTTGTGATCTTTGCTTTCTTTGATATTACTGTTGAATCTATCAATACGACTTGAGATATTCCTAATACTTTTTGTTTTTGTATTATAGGTTTTGGAAATGGTTTCCAATAAATTCTTTGCAGTAGCCCATTCATCTTTATTTCTACAGGTTGCAGATTGTAATGTTCAGCTCTTTTTAGTCTTGATATCGTTGGTACAGCATCCTCTTGAGCCTTTGTTTGATTCCATGCCAGAACAGCTCCAGGTCTCTTTGCAAGATTATTCCACTGTAGACGAAAAACTACCATGCAGGTTGATATCAAGATAAGGAGAAGTATAAAAAGTATCAGTACTGTATATCTCAATATTTTAAGGTTTTTATAATTGAACAAGTTCTTTAACATTTTCAGTCCTTGTAGTTGTATCAGTGTTCGTGCTGATAGCATAGTATTTATGATAGGTAAAACAGGATTAGATCTTGTAACTGGTGTTGGTGTATCAAATGAATCTACTTCAGTTATTTGATCACCTTCTTTAACATCATAATAATAAAAGGTGTTATAGTCTCTGGATTTGAAGAAAATGGCATCATTTGAAATTGATTATTAATCCGGTTTGTTTCATTCAGAGTAACCCACTGAGAGTAAATCAGAGGGTTTGTCATCTTCTAACTCAAATTTAGATGCTGGTTTTAAGTTATCAATGCTGACAATTCTGTCTTTTCCTTGTTTGTCTTCTATAATCAAAGTCCTTAGGTTAATGACATGTTTTACCTTTCTAGGTTTCCACCTTGGCCATAAAGGTTTTGCTGCTTGAACTCTTTCCTGGACAAACTGACCAACCTGTGGTGTCCAAGCTCATAAAAGGTTAGGTGTAAAAGCAGGTTGTGCAAAACAATCACGTATTTCTTGTAAAATAGATAATTGCTCTAATCTCCCTGGTGCAGAAAGGTACTCAGTATTAAACATTGTATTCATAGGTATACCATATAACAATTCATAAGGTGTTTTCCCAGAAATAACAGAAGGTATATTATTTAAACCTACTTGTACATAAGTTAACAGGGGATACCACTGTTTTGGGCGGTTAGTTAGTAACTTGGTTAACAATCGTTTTACCTCAGCATTTTTCCTTTCAACAACCCCACTACTTTGGGGATGATAAGGTGCACTGATTTCCCATTTTATATCAAAAGACTTAGCCCACTCTTGTGCTTGAGTAGATGTTAAAGCTGATCCCGCATCTGAGTGTAGGGCTTTAGGTTTACCAATACTTACTAAGGAATTGAGACTATCAAGCGTGGTACTAGCCGTGGCACTTTTAACAGGGTATAACCATATGAACCTTGTACAAGCATCAACATATACTAACACATATTTATACCCATGTGAAGTAGGTAAAGGCCCTATGTGATCTAAATAAATTAGATCAAATGGCTTATTAGGAATTTCTTTAACAATGTATGGTTGTTTCTGGTGATTTGGATTATTAACAAGGAGACATGCTTACAATTCCCTATAACTCTTATGACCGTTTCCTTCATATTAGGCCACCAATATTTTGACTTTAGGGTAAATAAGACTTTATCTCGCCCTAAATGAGGATGTCCAATACTAGAATAGGCCATCTCTGTTATGTTCCATCTGTCTATGACAGGGGGAATAATCAATTGTTAGTCTCCAATCTTAACCATACAATGTTTGTCTTTAAATTCATAAAGATATGTTTTAGGATAACCAGGTGGATTAGGTCTGGTTTTATCCAAGCAAGCATTTAACTCTGTGTTAAGATTACTGGTTGCTGTCATTCGGTTTTAACTGCATTTACTGCATATTTTTACTTACACTTTGTGCAAGAGTTTCTGCAAATATATTGCCTTCTGTATGCAAAGAAGAACCTAGCTTTCTATGAGCTGGTTCATGTACTACTTCAATATCAGGCTTTAGATCCAAATAAACAGCAATTGCTTTCATTTGACAATATGCTGTAATGGCTTTTTCTTTGCAGTTAAAAAAACCCATTAGATTTCCAGATTCGTAAATCCTGGAATACAGATCTTGCCAGGTATGCAGAATCAGTTACAATTAACACTGGACCTTTATCTAACAATGCTTTCTTCATAGCAAATGCTAGTGCAGAAATTCCTGCAAATTAAGCTGAATGACCCCTTAAAGGGATTTGCCATGAACGCATCAAAGTCAGAGTGAGAGAATATTTTGCAATTCCTGCTCCAGCAGATTCATTTACTTTCTCTTTACTAAAGATTATTGCAGAGCTATCAGTGTAAAATATAGCTGAATTGTAATAATTTGGATAAGTTTATAAATTCCAACTTGAGGGTTGCTTTGGAGCTGGTAAATCATCTAGAGGTGTCAGATTCTTATCATGAATAAAATGTATTTGTGGGTCTTCCAAAATAGAAAACCATTTTATCCATCTATTCTTTAGTGCTTTCTTGTCTGGTATAGTTTGCGTTTGTAAGTTATCAAGTGAGGCAACTGATGTATGTACATATATATCTTTCCCCTGTGCAATCTGTCTTGACTTTAACAGTGTTATATTAACAGCTACCAAAAGCTTCTCTATCAGTAAACTTTATCTCTGTTTGTGAATATACATAAGATAGAAGTGCTATTGGAATTGTCTCATTTACGTTATATAACCTTATATAGCTTGCATTCGGCGATACATTTATGTAAACTAATAGATCCTTAGTACTATCTCTTTGAGCTAAATACTCTGTTCTATTTACTGCCTCTAATAATGCATTTAGTGCATCATCTTCCTGAGTCGTCCACTTAAAAAGTATCCTTGGTCTTTTTGTTTTAGATTTTATCTCCCTTGAGACTGCAGCATGCAGAGGTGCAATTAACACATTGAAATCAGGTATGAAAAACATTACATAAGTAAGTAAACCAATTATACTACGTAATTGTTTTAGAGAATGTGGATGTGTTAAAGCTGCTATTTTTTCTTTATAATTATCAGATAATCCTCTCCCCCTTTCAGAAATTTCAAATCCCAAGAAAGTAACAGTATGTCCTGCAATTTGAGATTTCTTAAGAGATACTACATAACCTGCAGCATGTAATATAGTCAAAACCTGATCCAACACTGCTATGTGTTACTACTCACTATCATGTGAAAAATATGTCATCTACATATACCTCCACTTCTGGAAATTTAGACAATAAATTGACTACATCTGAAGTAAATAACGCACTCAAATTCAAAAATCCCTGAGGTAATCGGGTAAATACCAAAGTTTTGCCTCTCCAAGTAAAACCTGTTATCCAGTAACTATCTGGAGTAATAAGATGACTCCAAAAACCATTTGCCAAGTCTGACTTTGTCTTAAAAGTTTTCCTTTGCAAAATGTGTATAATAGAAGGTGCATGTGTATTTTGTGTTGCCATCTGTGGTGTAACCCTGTTAGCTTCTCTATAGTCTAATACCATTAACCAAGAACCATCCGGTTTGGGAACAGGGTAGACTGCTGAGTTCATTTGACTGTACTGTTCTTTTAGTACTCCTTGTTTAAGTAAATCACCAATGACTGTCTGTATGTAGGGAATGGCTACACCATTGATTTTATACTGTGCCTGTTTCTTAGGAACTACTGTGCCTGTAGCAATATGATGACTGATACCTTTACAATGTCTAACACGATTTTCCCACTTCTGAAATATTTTAACATTTTTCTTTAAGCAAAAATCTAAGTTTCTAACATCAGATACTGCAGTATAATCTAATTGCATTTTCATAAATGCTTATTCCACAACTCTAGTAGTTAAAGGAAGTTCATCTTCCAGCTGCAATGAAATAAAATGTGCTACATCCTTATAAGCTATAAGAAAATCAGAATCAAGCTTAGGATGCTGAACTAATTCTAAGTGCACTCTTTTACCATTTATTTTTACCTGTGTATTACATGAGGGATAAGTACCTTCACCTTCTAAAGTCTGTATAGTTATATTGCCTAATACATCTTCTTTTAAAATATTTGATTGTACTAAAGATATTTATGCTTGTGTATCTAAATACCCCTCATAAGTCTCTCCCCCATATTCTACTGTTAATTTACTTAATTCACCTTCAGACTCTTCTGGGATGTCTGGTAGTGATTTCTCTATTTGCCCTACTTTTTTTAGTAGTAGCTGGGGCAACTGAAATTTCACCCCTTTCAGTAGAACGAATCACACGCTCCTGATATCTGTCCTGACCCCTGTACCTTTTCCTCTATATCTTACACTACCATCTCCAAATCCATACCGATCTGGAGTTTTTTTTTTTTTTTTTTAAATGGTCTCAATGTCCTGCGAGGAAATTCCTCATAAGGCAAATCTGAAGATTTGCTCTAAATAGTTATAAACTGATTTTCATTGGTGTAAGATGGAGGTGCTTGGGAGTAAGGTTGTGGAGGGTTAAATTTAGTTTGTTTCTGTGTATATTGTTCTCTTGCATTCTTTTTTTTTTTTTTTTTACAAACTGAGCTCTGTTTTCCCTTGCTGGAAAATCTTTTCTCATTTCCTTTTCTCTGCTATTTGAAGTTACTAGTGCATCTCCAGTCAGGTCCTTACCTACACGTGTATAAGTATGTCTTAATATATATCAGGTATTTGTTTAGGTCTCTCTGCTATAGGTACAGAGCTTATTTGTCTCTCTGTATCTAAAATTAAGCCTTGTCCTTTAACATTTGGCTTTAAACAACCCCATACCACATCGTGATTATTCTTTGTAAAGCTCAGCTCTAATAAATATGCTGCTACAATGCCACTATTTATATTCATCATTCCTAAAATATCAGCAAGTGAAGCCAAAGTACCTTTACCTTGTGTATTTACATGATATGCATAAATCACTGAATTCCACTTCCTTGCCTCAAATATAAAAACACACAAACCAGAGAATAAAATAGCATTAACTAACGTTCTATTTTGTGGAAGAAAATAAGTTGGATAAACTCCAGCTAATGCATAAACTCTGTCATTTAACCACAAAGCTATGTCCTTCGGATTGCGTGGCATCACTCCAATTGTTGTTTTTATATTTCATTTAGGAATTCCTGCAGCTTTAGCAAAAAACAAAACAAAAAAAAAACTTGCTATATGCATGACACTCCAGACATTTTCACTATTTAAAACCTGAGCTTACATATAACCTAAAAATTGTATCACATTAAAAAGGTTTTCCCTCTCAGCTTGCTCATATTCTGCAGCTGGTATTATTTATTTTCCCTTTACTGGACTGTACAAACTAGATCTAGGAGTACCCCACATCTCAATTTAGGCTAAAGCCTTTAGAGCAATGTCTTTGTATTCCTGTAGCAATAACATCATAAGAAACATTTGTATTTCTATTTGTTGCAGGATCAAAATCTGCATCTATAGTATGATATATAGGTTGTTGCAAAACTACTCCAGCAGCATTAGCAAAGTTTAAATGAATTAAACCCTAACTGTATCTCCAAAGCAATAACCTCATAATTTCCAATGACTCTACCATTCTGCATTTTAAACACATAATTGAATTTTAAAAGATTCTGCAAAACCTGATTAGCCATGATATTTCAGTACCTTCCCTTACGTGTAAGGGGACCCAGGTAAAATTATAATAATTATTATAAAACATATATTATCTCTCAAAACACCCAGGGACGCCAATTGTAGTGGTTCACACCTAATTCACTTATAAGGTCTTAAAGCACAGTTATATTGAAATATAAATTCCAAGCACTGAACTTTAAATGTTATATCAGTGAAACAGGTCTCATTTCTTACAAATAAAGTTTTGAGTACAATAAAGAAATGGTACTTGAGTAGATAACATTGTTTAAAAATAAATTTTTATTATACAGAAAAATCAGCTTACAGAAGTAATATAAAATTAAATTCATTTAAATCCAATATACACACAGAGTTAAAAGACTTTTAGTTTAAACTTGCTTTCAATAACAATTGTTACATACCACTCGAAATGACTTCATTGCAACCAAATCTTATCCTTAGAAATGCTCTATAATATCCTGTCAGAGTCACCTGCCTCATGTTTACAACAAGGTGTTTTTATAGTTTTTTATTTGGATGACGTCATCATTTATTGTTTTCTTTTTATATGTATTTTTAGCATCATTTTAACATCAACAAAACTTGTCTAGCTTTTTCTATCTTCAACAATGTGGCCTTGATAATCTGTTATACAAGAGTTTACGATATATGCAAGAAAAGATAACAGACAGGTAGGTCACACTAGCTTAGTATATATAGCAATGTTCGTTGCACAATGTAACTGCCCTAGAACCCCAATACGGCAAATGGATAAAGTCACTAATAAACACACTCTCAAGTAAGCAGGTATCAGCGTTGATAAATGTATAAATATCGTAGGAGACAAAGGGAACGCTGGCGTATCATGTGCCAGACTCACCTCAAACTAGTGGTTCCTCAGCTCACAAAGACGAAAGACTGTCGGCTGACTCGTGCTGAGCAGTGTGTAGTGAGGTCGCTGTGCAGTTGAAAGCTGACTCCGAATTTGTGCAGACCTCCAAGGGGTAGCAACATCCAAATCGGCATTCACCTCTATATCCACCTCCGTGTGAGTATATGGGAGGGATAGGAAATCCGATGGTGTCCAGCACAGCAGGTAGATCCGCAGGTAAATCTGCAGCAGCGGCAACTTTGAGGAAGGGGGGCAGGGCAGTTGCAAAGGGGGACTGGAGAAACTCAGATTCGGCAGCAAACCAGTGGGTCTGGAGCAATGAACATCAAGAAGAAAGAGTACTGGATGCTCCGATAAAATAAACAAATTTATTAATACTTCTTTAAAATAACAAAATCATGGAGAAACAAAAAGACACGTTTGCAGGCGCAGCACCAGAGCTTACGCGTTTCGGCTGTGAAGCCTTAATCATAGCATACAGGTGCTGTGCCTGACAGGTGTTCTTAACACCTTAGGTTGATTCTCATTGGTTAAAGGAAAATTTAAAAGAAAAAGAAAAACAACCCGCCCGCTTGGAAGTGTCAAGAACTGAATATAGTATGTGTGAAGCAAATACAACATCACAACTGGTATATATACAAATAGCAATGAATGGTGCAAAAGTCCATATATATGCAAAAGTCTATACAATTATTGATTAGAACATAGACTCGGATAAGATGGTTTAAGGACAAAACACTGAATGTATGTCAAATAGGGGACAAAAATATTAGACAAAGGTACTGGAAATGCAGGGAGATGATGTATTATACACAACCACTTAATGATAATGTGAAATACAGTTCAATACCCAATAAATATGCTAAAGTAACTGACAATGGAAAAATAATAATCATCAAAAGAATCAGGACTGCTGGTGCGAACATGCACAAAATGTACATGATGATATAAGGTATAATGTAAAATGTGTATATTAACGCAACTATAGAATACAAATAAATAAAGTTCAAAAAATTTAACTAAATGTGAACTAGAAGTATCATCTGTATCTAACCTAATAAGATATGATGAAAAAGGAAGAAAAAAGGGATAAAATATAAAAATATATAAAAAAGAAGAATGACAAGCAAAAAAGGCTATCTTAAAGTCTCCAGTTCTTTGTTATCTCCCCTAGGTGTAATGCCTACTTTAAGATAGCCTTTTTTGCTTGTCATTCTTCTTTTTTATATATTTTTATATTTTATCCCTTTTTTCTTCCTTTTTCATCATATCTTATTAGGTTAGATACAGATGATACTTCTAGTTCACATTTAGTTAAATTTTTTGAACTTTATTTATTTGTATTCTATAGTTGCGTTAATATACACATTTTACATTATACCTTATATCATCATGTACATTTTGTGCATGTTCGCACCAGCAGTCCTGATTCTTTTGATGATTATTATTTTTCCATTGTCAGTTACTTTAGCATATTTATTGGGTATTGAACTGTATTTCACATTATCATTAAGTGGTTGTGTATAATACATCATCTCCCTGCATTTCCAGTACCTTTGTCTAATATTTTTGTCCCCTATTTGACATACATTCAGTGTTTTGTCCTTAAACCATCTTATCCGAGTCTATGTTCTAATCAATAATTGTATAGACTTTTGCATATATATGGACTTTTGCACCATTCATTGCTATTTGTATATATACCAGTTGTGATGTTGTATTTGCTTCACACATACTATATTCAGTTCTTGACACTTCCAAGCGGGCGGGTTGTTTTTCTTTTTCTTTTAAATTTTCCTTTAACCAATGAGAATCAACCTAAGGTGTTAAGAACACCTGTCAGGCACAGCACCTGTATGCTATGATTAAGGCTTCACAGCCGAAACGCGTAAGCTCTGGTGCTGCGCCTGCAAACGTGTCTTTTTGTTTCTCCATGATTTTGTTATTTTAAAGAAGTATTAATAAATTTGTTTATTTTATCGGAGCATCCAGTACTCTTTCTTCTTGATGTTCATTGCTCCAGACCCACTGGTTTGCTGCCGAATCTGAGTTTCTCCAGTCCCCCTTTGCAACTGCCCTGCCCCCCTTCCTCAAAGTTGCCGCTGCTGCAGATTTACCTGCGGATCTACCTGCTGTGCTGGACACCATCGGATTTCCTATCCCTCCCATATACTCACACGGAGGTGGATATAGAGGTGAATGCCGATTTGGATGTTGCTACCCCTTGGAGGTCTGCACGAATTCGGAGTCAGCTTTCAACTGCACAGCGACCTCACTACACACTGCTCAGCACGAGTCAGCCGACAGTCTTTCGTCTTTGTGAGCTGAGGAACCACTAGTTTGAGGTGAGTCTGGCACATGATACGCCAGCGTTCCCTTTGTCTCCTACGATATTTATACATTTATCAACGCTGATACCTGCTTACTTGAGAGTGTGTTTATTAGTGACTTTATCCATTTGCCGTATTGGGGTTCTAGGGCAGTTACATTGTGCAACGAACATTGCTATATATACTAAGCTAGTGTGACCTACCTGTCTGTTATCTTTTCTTGCATATATCGTGTTCTCTCAGGTACTACTGGAGGTACCTTTTGGATACAGCAGGTGTAGTGTTCTCACACTAGGGACTGTTTGAGATCTCTATCACTTTATTAACATGGAGAACCAACTGTCTAATACCAGTCAAGCAAATACAAACAGAGACTTCTTCTCATTAATGCCTGCAACAGCCAGGAGCAATCATCAGTCTGATTACGAACAGATTTTTTCAGACAGCAAGGAGGTCCTCTCACTCAGTTCTCTTTTTGAATTAATGGAGTCCTTACTCCTAAAAGAGTGTAAAGTACAATGGGACGTATGGGCCTTCGACAAATATATGCAAGAAGGCATGATACCCAGAGGACTAAGAGTCTATAAATTTCCTTCCTTTGATGTGGATACCAGCGACAAAGAATTCGTAAAAAATTGGAATGAGGTCCTTTCTGAATGCTCTTCCCGACTGATGTTGATGCTAAGAAGCTATAAATCCAAACAACTGGATACTATCAAAAAAGAGATCATGGACTTACAAGTCGAAATGGACAAACGTATTTCAGACCCTCAATTTGTTAAATTTGATTCTATTCTTAGGGGCATGGTAGCAAGAGGCAAAAGCCTAATAATGGAAAACAAGCATTCCAAATTCCTAAGAGATCGCTCTGATTATCAGAGTGACTCTGTATATATTTGGAATCGTAAGCAAAGGGGAGAATACAGACGCAATCAATTTCCCTCAGGTACACGGAGGGGCAACAGAGGACGTAGAAGACATAGATCCAATTCCAGAAATGTTTCTTTCTCAAGTAGCGATAATGACGGCTCCTCAGATGAGGGTAATAAACTCGCTACGTCTTCTGCTGCCCCTCCTACAACTAGCGACATCCCCATTGCTCAAAACATGCCATCTATTCCTACAGGCATACTCAAAAATAAACAGACATACACACCAGCCCTTGACAATGCACCCATAGTGAGACATAAAGAGCAATACTCACAAGAACATACCAACAATTGTTATACTACAACAAATATGCCTAACGTTCCCCCCACTTTAGTTATACCAAACACCGGTCTAGCCTCCAATGATCTGGAACAGGTTTTTCCACAGGCCCCAGATCAAACACACAATGGAGGATCGACCAAAGTTGGTCAAGCCAGATATCCACGGAGGGGGAACAAACCACTGAGCAAATACAAATAATTACAAATGTCATTAACCTTTCATCTGTGTATTTAACACCACAACAACATTCTGTTTTAGCTTTAGGCTTAGGCTTTTCACCTACGAGCAGTTTCAATCTTTTTCAAACACTTATAGATGTAAATCGCCTTATAAGAAACTTGACCCTGAAGAAACATTTTTTCAGTACACACACTGCGTCAGCTGAACGAGCCACATCTACACCACCCATGACTAATAACATCAGTGATTTTGCAGAAATGTGTGACGTAGTTGCCCTTCAAACCCTAGCAACTGAGTCTAGCACAGAGACAGATCTCACCAACAGAGGTACCACACTTATGGAGAAATCTAGTTTCTATCCTATCATGAGTAGAGGCCAAATCTTAGAAACTTACCAACAGAGAGTCGAGATGGATTTAATTAAGCTTCACAAAGAAACCAAGAAAGTTAGACAAAACCTTACACTTAAACAGAAAAATGCCCTAGCTGAACTTAGGGGCAATAATCAGATAGTCATACGCCCCGCCGACAAAGGCGGGGCAGTAGTCGTAATGAATAGGAGTGATTATATTGCTGAGGCCAAACGTCAGCTTCACAACACAGACGATTATGAAAAACTTCACAGGGATCCTACCAACATCTTCAAATCACAATTGAAACACATTTTGGATGATGGTAGGGAACAGGGTTTCCTGGATGATAAGACTGTTAAATATCTAGATGTACAATTTCCAAGGATCCCCTGTTTCCATCATTTTCCAAAAGTGCACAAAAGTATTACACAAGTACAAGGCAGACCCATTGTGAGTGGGATTGACTCCCTTTTGGAGCACCTCTCACAGTGGGTAGATTCGATTTTACAACCTATGGTACTATCTTTAGTGTCATATGTTCGCGACACAAAACATATAATTAATATTTTGGAGACGTTTCAATGGAAGGATGAATATGCATGGTTAACCATAGATGCAGTGGCCCTGTATTCATCTATACCTCATACACAAGGCCTGCAAGCAATTTCCGCCTTCCTTCAAAATTACAGTGACCTATCCCAAGAGTTCCAAAATTTTATTATCATTGTAATTGAGTTCCTTCTCAAACACAATTTTTTCAGGTTTGAGGGGGATTTCTATCTCCAGAGATGTGGCACAGCCATGGGAGCCAAGTTTGCTCCCTCGTACGCCAACCTTTACCTGGGTTGGTGGGAGCTGTGCCACATCTTTGGAGATGGGAATCCCTTCAAACAAAATATCAAATTTTACAGGAGGTATATCGATGACCTCCTCTTGGTATGGTCAGGCAGACAGTCAGATGTGCCACTTTTCTTGGAATTTCTGAATTCAAACGATTTGAATCTAAAATTCACTTATGAGGTACATAACACGCACATTAATTTTTTGGATCTCACTCTCACAGGTGCTCAAGATGGTGGTGTCTCCATGAGTGTGTATCGTAAACCCATATCTGGGAATACCCTGTTGCATGGCAACAGCAGCCATCCCATACAAATGAGATTCGCTGTTGCCAAAGGTCAATTTACCAGATTAAAGAGAAACTGTTCTGACAGAGTTACCTATGACAAAGAAGCTGATTCTCTGTCAGCAAGACTTCGGGAAAGAGGGTATCCTTCACACGATGTTACAAGGGCCAAAAAGTCCCTTGAACATATAGATAGGAAGACACTCTTACAAGATAAACCTAAGAGTGACAGGTCAAAATCGTCCCAAGGAGTGTACTTCGTTACACAGTTCAGCACAGAGTACAACAAAGTATGCAGTATAGTCAAAAAACATTTTGCCTTACTGGCTGCTGATGACAAATTAGTGACCACAGTTGAGAAGGGGCTAAAATGTTCCTATAGAAAAAGTAACACACTAGGGGGTATCCTAGCACCTACAGAACTCAAAAAAATTGAGACCAATCAAAGCTCTTGGTTGAGACACGTTGGGATGTTCAAATGTGGCAGCAGACGTTGCAAACCTTGTGACTTTGTCCAGGTCACCAATAATTTCACGTCTTATATTACTGGCCAAACATTTGACATCAAAACCTGTCTCAACTGCACAGCTAGCAATGTCATATACCTCATTTCTTGCACCGAATGCCATCTGCAGTATGTAGGACTCACCTCTAGAGATATGAACTCCAGATTTAGGGAACACTTGTCATCTTTCAACATAGGAAAAGCCACAACTCCATTGGTACTCCATTTTTATGGTAAACATGGCAATAACCTTACATCATTGAAATGGTGCATCATTGAAAAAGTTGTCCTGCCTAGCAGAGGTGGTAACCTCAGTAAATTATTGGCCAAACGAGAGGCATTCTGGATGTTTAAACTCGACACCAGAATACCCAAAGGACTTAACTCTAGGTATGATTTAATAAATTACTGGGAATAACTCCAGTTCTTTGTTATCTCCCCTAGGTGTAATGCCTACTTTAAGATAGCCTTTTTTGCTTGTCATTCTTCTTTTTTATATATTTTTATATTTTATCCCTTTTTTCTTCCTTTTTCATCATATCTTATTAGGTTAGATACAGATGATACTTCTAGTTCACATTTAGTTAAATTTTTTGAACTTTATTTATTTGTATTCTATAGTTGCGTTAATATACACATTTTACATTATACCTTATATCATCATGTACATTTTGTGCATGTTCGCACCAGCAGTCCTGATTCTTTTGATGATTATTATTTTTCCATTGTCAGTTACTTTAGCATATTTATTGGGTATTGAACTGTATTTCACATTATCATTAAGTGGTTGTGTATAATACATCATCTCCCTGCATTTCCAGTACCTTTGTCTAATATTTTTGTCCCCTATTTGACATACATTCAGTGTTTTGTCCTTAAACCATCTTATCCGAGTCTATGTTCTAATCAATAATTGTATAGACTTTTGCATATATATGGACTTTTGCACCATTCATTGCTATTTGTATATATACCAGTTGTGATGTTGTATTTGCTTCACACATACTATATTCAGTTCTTGACACTTCCAAGCGGGCGGGTTGTTTTTCTTTTTCTTTTAAATTTTCCTTTAACCAATGAGAATCAACCTAAGGTGTTAAGAACACCTGTCAGGCACAGCACCTGTATGCTATGATTAAGGCTTCACAGCCGAAACGCGTAAGCTCTGGTGCTGCGCCTGCAAACGTGTCTTTTTGTTTCTCCATGATTTTGTTATTTTAAAGAAGTATTAATAAATTTGTTTATTTTATCGGAGCATCCAGTACTCTTTCTTCTTGATATACAAGAGTTTAGACATACGCACTTTAAATTGCAAGGAGCATCCATTTTAGAGCTATAAATTCAAGGTTGAATAAACCTCCATTTTAAATCACATAACATCTTATGTTAAAACTAGTTAGTTGTTTAGTATGTTAGCAGACAGATAATAAAAACCTTTTATATTGTAAAAAAACTTTTGTTTAAACATATAAAAGTATTCAGTTATACATTGTACACATTGTACATCATTTAAACATATATTTGAATATAATCATACATATATTGCAAAATAAGCATATTAAAGATTATATTTTTCACAATTTATGTGAACAGGCTTTTATAGCAAGGTACAGTCTTTATGTATAGAAGCTGTACATGATAGATTTAAAAGAAATCTATCATTTATAGTAAGTTATAAGTGTCTTTCTGAAAGAATGTATTTCTTACTGTTGGCATATTTATCAAGTGGATAGCAATATTCATTTGCAATCCAACATTTAAATAGCAGCTTTTATTGAGACAAGCATGCTATAAACAAAGTTTATTTGCAAAGTTATGCATTGTTAACTAAAAATTACATTTACAAGCACAGGTGTATCACAGGGTTAATGAAAGCCTGTTACACCGGACATCGCCACCACTATTAAAATGTATTAATCCCTTTTCCCCGCTCCCCGACATAGTCACCACTATAATAAACCTATTAACCCCTAAACTGCCGCCCTCCCGCATCACAAACACTATTTAAATATAAATAACCCCTAATCTGCCGTCCGCCCACACCGCCGCTATAATAAACCTATTAACTCCTAAACCGCAAGCCCCTCACAATAAAATACAGGTAGCCCTCAGTTTACGCCGGGGTTAGGTTCCAGAAGGAATGGTTGTAAATCAAAACCGTTGCAAATTGAAACCCAGTTTATAATGTAAGTCAATGGGAAGTGAGGGAGTTAGGTTCCAGGTCCCTCTCAAAATTATCATAATAACACCTAATACATTATTTTTAAAGCTTTGAAATTAAGAATTTAAATGCTAAACAGCATTATAAACCTAATAAAATAATCACACAACACAGACTTCACTTGCATTTTTCTGCAAACTGTTCTTTCTATGCATTCCAATCTGGACTGATTTATAGACAGGAAGATCTTGTTCCTTTGAAATCTGCTCGATAGGTCAGGTCTGGTTAAACTGATTAATTTCAGCTTGTTTGGTTTGCTGCGACACAAGCGGACAGCTCCACCTACAGGCTATTTTAATAAATGCACTGCTTCTCAATGCTTTTCAATAGCAGTCAAATGACTGGAAAAAAGGTTGTTATTCTGAAACGGTGTAAATTGAACCGTTGTAAAACGAGGGCCACCTGTATATAAACTATTAACCCCTAAACCAAAAGCCCCTCACAACGAAATATACTAAAATAAACTATTAAGCCCTAAACCTAACGCCCCCCTAACTTTATATTAAAATTACTATTTCCCTGTCTTAAATTAAATTAAAACTTACCTGTCAAATTAAACAGGTGGCAGCGATGTTAGGGGTGGCAGATTAGGGGTTAATAACTGTATGTAGGTGGCGGCGATATCGGGTGCGGCAGATTAGGGGTTAATAACTGTATGTAGGTAGCGGTGATATCGGGGGAGCAGATTAGGGGTTAATAACTGTATGTAGGTGATGGCGATGTTGGGGGCAGCAGATTAGGGGAGTTTAGACTTGGGTTTATGTTAGGGGGTTAGGTTTAAACGTAACTTTTTATTTCCCCATAGACATCAATGGGGCTGCGTTATCTCCCTATAGCGCTCAAAACTCGTAATCTAGCTGATTGTGCTAATGCACGTGGAGTTACCTAGGGGTCAGCACTGATTAGCTAAAATGCAAGTCTGTCGAAAGAACTGAAATAATGGGGCAGTCTGCAGAGGCTTAGATACAAGGTAATCACAGAAGTATAAAGTGTATTAATATAACAGGGTTGGTTATGCAAAACTGGGGAATGGGTAATAAGGGATTATCTATCATTTTTTGCAATAAAAATTCTGGTGTAGACTGTCCCTTTAATTATATTTCATGCACCTCACTCTAATTATGGGTGCCACCATTTTTGAAACTAGGTTATACTGCAGGTATCTGAAGGAGTTGCTGCACATGTGCAAACAATTAAGCACTGAAATAGCTGCCCTCATAGCTAGAAGAGGCAGGTAATAACCTCAATATTATGTTTATAAACTGTATATAGGGCTAGATTACAAGTGAGGCACAAACGGTTTTGCAAAAGCGATATCATGTTTTCACAAGCCTTTTATATTGTGCTGATATTGCAAGTTGAGTGAAATCGCGATTTCGCTAGCGCAATCGCCATTGACGCTTCAATCTTTATTGCGATCTCAGAGCTGTGGTTAACTGTTGCAAAAAAAGTTGCATAAAAAAGTTGCACAAGTGTAGTCTAGTTCACGTAAGTAAACCAGGTATGTGCTTAGAGAAGTACATTACAAAATTCACTCATTAACACTGTCTAAAAAAAAGAAAATATTGCACAAAAAAGTTATAAGAGCTCAAAGATAAGAGATCTTGGCCTAGATTTGGAGTTTTGCGGCCAAAGGGGTGCGTTAGCTATGCATGCTTTTTTTTTGGCCGCACCTTTTAAATACCGCTGGTATTTAGAGTTCACAGAAGGGCTGCGTTAGGCTCCAAAAAAGGAGCGTATAGCATATTTACCGCAACTGCAACTCTCGATACCAGCGGTGCTTACGGACGCGGCCAGCTTCAAAAACGTGCTCGTACACGATTCCCCCATAGGAAACAATGGGGCTGTTTGAGCTGAAAAAAACCTAACACCTGCAAAAAAGCATCGTTCAGCTCCTAACGCAGCCCCATTGTTTCCTATGGGGAAACACTTCCTAAGTCTGCACCTAACACCCTAACATGTACCCCGAGTCTAAACACCCTAACCTTACACTTATTAACCTCTAATCTGCCGCCCCCGCTATCGCTGACCCCTGCATATTATTATTAACCCCTAATCTGCCGCTCCGTACACCGCCGCAACCTACATTATACCAATGTACCCCTAATCTGCTGCCCCTAACACCGCCGACCCCTATATTTATTAACCCCTAATCTGCCCCCCACAACGTCGCCGCCGGCTACCTACAATAATTAACCCCTAATCTGCCGACCGCATCTCACCGCTACTATAATAAAGTTATTAACCCCTAATCCGCCTCACTCCCGCCTCAATAACCCTATAAGAAATAGTATTAACCCCTAATCTGCCCTCCCTAACATCGCCAACACCTAACTTCAATTATTAACCCGTAATCTGCCGACCGGAGCTCGCCGCTACTATAATAAATGTATTAACCCCTAAAGCTAAGTCTAACCCTAACACTAACACCCCCCTAAGTTAAATATAATTTAAATCTAACAAAATAAATTAACTCTTATTAAATAAATTATTCCTATTTAAATCTAAATACTTACCTGTAAAATAAACCCTAATATAGCTACAATATAAATTATAATTACATTGTAGCTATTTTAGGATTTATATTTATTTTACAGGCAACTTTGTATTTATTTTAACCAGGTACAATATCTATTAAATAGTTAAAGGGCCACTGTAAGTAAATATTTTCTATGCCTGTTACTAACTAACTACCCCAAATACGCTTTTTTATCAATAGCATTTCATTAACATATCTCTACCGTATATCAGAAATCTTGTCTGCAAATTTAATTGTTTTCCAAACCCACTCGGTGGGTATCCTTTGCTCTGTACCAATCCGTTTACAATACCTAGGTTTCAAAATGGCGCTTTAAACACAAAGTTATTGGTTTAAGTATTTTGAACACGCAGTGCTGAAAATAGTGGGCAGGATAACATGACATCATCGGCGAACAAAAGATATAACTTTTAGAACGTAATGAAACTTCGTTTTGGAGAAAATATAGGTCAGTAGGTTTTAATTAATGTTTATTAACTTTAATATGTTAGTTGTTTAGCTTAAAAATTATAACAGAAAGTAATCCTTTAATAACTATTTAATAGTTACCTAGTTAAAATAATAACAAAATTACCTGTAAAATAAATCCTAACCTAAGTTACAATTAAACCTAACACTACACTATCAATAAATAAATTAAATACAATACCTACAAATAACTACAATTAAATAAACTAACTAAAGTACAAAAAATAAAAAAGAACTAAGTTACAAAAAATAAAAAAATATTTACAAACATTAGAAAAATATTAAAATTTTAAACTAATTACACCTACTCTAAGCCCCCTAATAAAATAACAAAGACCCCCAAAATAAAAAAATGCCCTACCCTATTCTAAATTAAAAAAGTTCAAAGCTCTTTAACCTTACCAGCCCTGAAAAGGGCCATTTGCGGGGCATGCCCCAAATAATTCAGCTCTTTTGCCTGTAAAAAAAAACATACAATACCCCCCCCCCAACATTACAACCCACCACCCACATACCCCTAATCTAACACAAACCCCCCTTAAATAAACCTAACACTAAGCCCCTGAAGATCTTCCTACCTTATCTTCACCATGCCAGGTTCACCGATCTGTCCTCTGAAGTCTTCATCCAAGCCTCCGAAATCTTGATCCACGCCCAAGCGGGGGCTGAAGAGTGACGTCCAACCTCCGGCTGAAGTCTTGATCCAAGCGGGCAGAAGAGGACATCCAGACCGGCAAACATCTTCATCCAAGCCGCATCTTCTATGTTCTTCAATCCGATGATGACCGGCTGATCTTCAAGACCTCCAGCGCGGATCCATCCATCTTCACCGACGACTTCCCGACGAATGACGGTTCCTTTAAGGGACGTCATCCAAGATGGCGTCCCTCGAATTCCGATTGGCTGATAGGATTCTATCAGCCAATCGGAATTAACAGCCAATCAGATTCAAGTTCAATCCGATTGGCTGATTGGATCAGCCAATCAGATTGAGCTTGCATTCTATTGGCTGATTGGAACAGCCAATAGAATGCGAGCTCAATCTGATTGGCTGATCGGATCAGCCAATCGGATTGAACTTGATTCTGATTGGCTGTTTCCATTAGCCAATCAGAATTTTCCTACCTTAATTCCGATTGGCTGATAGAATCCTATCAGCCAATCGGAATTCGAGGGACGCCATCTTGGATGACGTCCCTTAAAGGAACTGTCATTCGTCGGGAAGTCGTCGGTGAAGATGGATGTTCCGCATCGGTGGGATGAACATGGATCCGGAAGAAAGAAGATTGAAGATGCCGCTTGATAGAAGACTTCAGCCCGATCATGGACCTCTTCAGCTCCCGCTTGGATGAAGACTTCAGTCGGATCATGGACATCTTCAGCCCCCCGCTTGGGCTTGGATCAAGACATCGGAGGAGCTCTTCTGGATCAATCGGTGAACCCGGCGTGGTGAAGATAAGGTAGGATGATCTTCAGGGGCTTTATTTAAGGGGGGTTTGGGTTAGATTAGGGGTATGTGGGTGGTGGGTTGTAATGTTGGGGGGTGGTATTGTATGGGGTTTTTTACAGGCGAAAGAGCTGAATTCTTTGGGGCATACCCCACAAAAGGTCCTTTTAAGGGCTGGTAAGGTAAAAGAGCTTTGAACTTTTTTTAATTTAGAATAGGGTAGGGCATTTTTTTATTTTGGGGGTCTTTTTTATTTTATTAGGGGGCTTAGAGTAGGTGTAATTAGTTTAAAATTGTTGTAATATTTTTCTAATGTTTGTAAATATTTTTTTATTTTTTGTAACTTAGTTCTTTTTTATTTTTTGTACTTTAGTTAGTTTATTTAATTATATTTATTTGTAGGTATTGTATTTAATTAATTTATTGATAGTGTAGTGTTAAGTTTAATTGTAGGTAATTGTAGGTATTTTATTTAATTTATTTATTGATAGTGTAGTGTTAGGTTTAATTGTAACTTAGGTTAGGATTTATTTTACAGGTAATTTTGTAATTATTTTAACTAGGTAACTATTAAATAGTTATTAACTATTTAATAGATATTGTACCTGGTTAAAATAATTACAAAGTTACCTGTAAAATAAATATAAATCCTAAAATAGCTACAATGTAATTATAATTTATATTGTAGCTATATTAGGGTTTATTTTACAGGTAAGTATTTAGCTTTAAATAGAAATAATTTATTTAATAATAGTTAATTTATTTCGTTAGATTTAAATTATATTTAAGTTAGGGGGGTGTTAGTGTTAGGGTTAGAATTAGTTTTAGGGGTTAAAAAATTTATTAGAGTAGCGGTGAGCTCCGGTCGGCAGATTAGGGGTTAATGCTTGAAGTTAGGTGTCGGCGATGTTAGGGAGGGCAGATTAGGGGTTAATACTATTTATTATAGGGTTATTGAGGCGGGAGTGAGGCGGATTAGGGGTTAATAACTTTATTATAATAGCGGCGCGATCCGGTCGGCAGATTAGGGGTTAATAAGTGTAGGCAGGTGGAGGCGACGTTGAGGGGGGCAGATTAGGGGTTAATAAATATAATATAGGGGTCGCGGTGTTAGGGGCAGCAGATTACGGGTACATAGGGATAATGTAGCTTGCGGCGGCGTGCGGACGGCAGATTAGGGGTTAAAAAATTGAATTATAGTGGCGGCGATGTGGGGGGACCTCGGTTTAGGGTTACATAGGTAGTTTATGGGTGTTAGTGTACTTTAGAGCACAGTAGTTAAGAGCTTTATAAACCGGCGTTAGCCCAGAAAGCTCTTAACTACTGACTTTTTTTGCAGCTGGAGTTTTGACGTTAGATTTCTAACGCTCACTTCAGCCACGACTCTAAATACCGGCGTTAAGAAGAAGGGGGATCTGCGGTATGGAAAAAAGAAAGTGAGCGTTAGACCCTTTCCTGACTGACTCCAAATACCGGCGGTAGCCCAAAACCAGCGTTAGGAGCCTCTAACGCTGGTTTTCACGGCTACCGCCCAACTCTAAATCTAGCCGCTCAGGTTTAAGAAAGAAAAAAAGGCAGGTAAATGACTTTAACATTGAGATACATATACATTGCTAAAGATGTATTTCTATGTATACATATTTGTATGAGGAAGGCAGTGACGTGCAGTGAGCTCAGATGCTAGTGAGGCACTGGCTGTGATACCCCCAAGAAACACACACACACATACATACATACATATTATTTATATATATATATATATATATATATATATATATATATATATATATATATATCACCGTATTTACAAATTAAAGGGACATTATAGTTGATAAACTACATACTCTTTTTCTGTAGAGCATGCAGTATTAAGACTAGTGACCTGCACCTACACGTGTTTAACCCTCGCATATGGGTTAAATACATAGTATAATTACTGCACTGCTGGTCCTGAGTGGAAACTGCCACTAATACATTCAGCAGCGCTAGTTACACTGCTGAATCACGCTACTAGTGCTGATAATTGTATCAGTGTCAGTTTCCACTCAGGACCAGTGGTGTTGTGTGAGGCCTGAGTGGTACTTCTACTATGTGTTTAACACCTTTGCAGGGAGGGGGGTAAAGATATAGGGGTCCAGAGTCTTAAAAATAGCATGCTTTAATGAATTAGAGTATGTAATTTTCTATTTTACTATCCTCACCTGTAGTTCCACCCCTGGCAGTGTCCCCACTAGAAATCTTTGGGCCCCTTACTATACCATTGATTGGGCCCCCCCAACCACAGAAATACACATATAAACACACAGACACACTCACACAAACACAGACACACACAGATACACTCTTATACACTCACACAGACACACTCTTATACACTCACACAAACGCACTCACACAGATAAACTCACACACAGATACACTCACACAAACACACACACAGATACACTCTTATACACTCACACAAACACACTCACACAAACACAGACACACACACAGATACACTCACACAAACACAGACAGATACACTCTTATACCCTCACACACACATATACACTCTTATACACTCACACAAACACACACACAGATACACTCTTATACACTCACACAAACACAGACACACACACACAGACACACTCACACAGATACACTCTTATACCCTCACACACACAGATACACTCTTATACACTCACTCACTCACACACACACACACACACACAGATACACTCTTATACACTCACACAAACACAGACACACACACAGACACACTCACACAAACACAGACACACACACAGATACACTCTTATACACTCACACAAACACAGACACACGCACAGATACACTCTTATACACTCACACAAACACACACACAGATACACTCACACAGACACATTCACACAAACACAGACACACACACAGATACACTCTTCTACACTCACACAAACACACACACACAGATACACTCACACAGACACACTCACACAAACACAGATACACTTTTATACACTCACTCACACAAACACACACACAGATACTTTCACACAGACACACACACAGATACACTCTTATACACTCACACAAACACACACACAGATACACTCACCAAACACACACACAGATACACTCACACAGACACAGACACACACGCAGATACACTCTTCTACACTCACACACACAGATACACTCACACAAACTCTCACAGACACACACACAGATACACTCTTATACACTCACACAAACAGACACACACACAGACACACTCACACAAACACAGACACACACACAGATACACTCACACAAACACACACACACACACAGATACACTCTTATACCCTCACACACACAGATACACTCTTATACACTCACACAAACACAGACACACTCACACAAACACAGACACACACACAGATACACTCTTATACCCTCACACACACAGATACACTCTTATACACTCACACAAACACACACACAGATACACTCTTATACACTCACACAAACACAGACACACTCACACAAACACAGACACACACACAGATACACTCTTATACACTCACACAAACACAGACACACACACAGATACACTCTTATACACTCACACAAACACACACACAGATACACTCACACAGACACACTCACACAAACACAGACACACACACACAGATACACTCTTCTACACTCACACAAACACACACACAGACACACTCACACAAACACAGACACACACACAGATACACTCTTATACACTCACTCACACAAACACACACACAGATACTCTCACACAGACACACACACAGATACACTCTTATACACTCACACAAAGACACACACAGATACACACACACACAGAGATACACTCACAGACACAGACACACACACAGATACACTCTTCTACACTCACACAGACACACAGACACACTCACACAAACACAGACATTGTATACAATTACATACAATCACATCATTTAGTTGTTATTCACATAATTTAGTGCAGTACAGTGGCTTTAATACCTGCATCAAAGGTGTACAACAAAATCTCCTTAGGCACCTAACTTTGATATTATAAAAAAAATACTGCTCAAGAATAATTTATAAGTGCTAGCAAGAAACTTTTTTAAAATCTTCCTTACTTTCATGATACTTTTTCTTTTTGTGTGTTATAAAAATAACAACTCTATCATTATTTTTTATTTTTTATTGGTCTAACATAATCTTAGCAAACATATAAAGCATTGAGCTTTAGCAGGAGAGAGAGAAGAGAAGAGATAGATAATGTAGTTTGTATTTTGGGAATGTTTACACAAACTAAAAAATGCTTAAATGAATGAATATATATTTATATATGCAGCATGTTTTATTTACATAAAAATTAGCACAGTAGCAATGGCAAATAAATCACAATGAGTTAACAAATAATTGATTTTAGGGCCAGCCACCCAGTACCTTCTTTTCCCCTGTAAAGTGACCATGTGCTGCACAAGAATCCGGAGTCACTATTGGGGGAGGGACTGCATAATTAGCTCAGAGCTTCCAGCAGTACCTCAGCTTGCCTTCTTTCTCAACCACCTGACACTGCCCATGTGTTAAAAAAAACAGAACACCGAGTGGAGGGGGAGGGAGGGGGTTGCTGGAAGCTCTGATGTGACAGTTTGTGTGGAAAATCCTTCACAGAGCCAGCTCAGCTACTCACCTCTGCAGTGCATTATTTTGCCTCAGACAGAGAAGAGAACCCCTTAGTCCACTCCTCCTCACAGTGCACAGTCTAACAGATCAACCTGTAAGAGAGGTGCTGCACGCACAGCCACAGATCCACATTGCTTACACAGGCTGCTCTGCTCAGATTTATTAGCCATGCCGAGGTGACTATTAGATCTGTTTTGCAGTGTGCTCTGCAAAACAGATCTAATAGTCACCTCGGAATGGCAAATAAATCTATCTGAGCAGAGCAGCCTGTGTAAGCAATGTGAGATATGTGGCTGTGCATGCAGCACCTCTCTTACAGGTTAAACTTTTAGCAGTGCACGTCCTGTATGGTAAGGCTACTACTGTTACTGGGAGACTGTCACTTGACCCACCAGACCGTCACAGAGACACATACTGAGTCACTCACCTGACAGCAGAGCCGTCTGACTCCGTCCTGAGCCACCCCACTGTGACCAGACACGGACTGCTCCTTCTCCTGAGGACTTCCAATCCTGACTGACAGACAGTGACTAGTCTGAGACTTCCTGACGAGTCAGTCGAGGACAGACACACTGAGTCACTCAGTCACGGACCGGTCTTCTTCTACTCAGTGCTCCCAGGGCCAGACAGCTGAGCTACTACTGCTAGCTAAGTAGGCTTGCTGGGACTTCACTGAGAGCATGACGCACGTGACACTTGACCAGAGACGCTCCATCCGCGCCTGACAAATTCCCGCCCAACAGTAGTCAGCCCAGAATCAGACATGCTCATGTCTGATTGGCTGAGGGGCAGGCTGGCAGGGCTGAGGGCTCTGGAGGCTTGAAGAGTCAAGCCTCCGGTGGGAGCAGTATATGGGCCACAAGAGACTGCTGCACATAGCTATTATTCCCCACTGGGTGGCAGTCTCTAGCAGCCCATATACAACACAATACAGTTACATTCATATTGTGCAATGAAAGGATAGCTCGCCTCTTCTTTCTTGCACAATATGAATGTATTAGTTATATTAAGTTTTTTTTTTTTTAAACAAAAATAGAAATAAAATAATTAATTTGGTGGAGGGGTGGGGGGGTCACCTTTTAAGATTTAAAAAAAAATGAAAATAAAAAACTTTTTTTTTGTTATTATTATTTTTATAAATAAGGCTGTAATGCACCATTTGGCCAGGGGAGGCACTGCCTCACCTGCCTCCTATGAGTGCACGTCACTGGAAGGGGATATTTTTTCCCCGAAACGTCACTATATTTTCACAGTAAAAGTGTGTTTAAAAGGCCAGCGAGTGCTGTTTGAGTTACCTTTATTTATCCTATATTAGCACCCTGGCAGCTAAGCTGAAAAGTAAGAGTGCTCTCCTGTGTTCTAATATATATATATATATATATATATATATATATATATATATATATATATGTTAAAATATGTTTACATACATATTAATGTATTTATATGTGTATATATGTTTTTACAGTCATAGATACACATATAATAACATTAATATATATGTACACACATATAGACATACTGTATATATATATATATATATATATATATATATATATATATATATATATATGTGCATTATAGCCCTTTACCATTAAATAGATGAAAACATGATAACACATATTTATGCAATATTCATATTTAATAAAGATTTTGACTATGTATTTACTGTAAATATTTCACATTTGCTAATGCAAATATGCTATGTGATGGGTGTTTTCTACATATGAAAAGACAGATTATACAAACAGAAGCCAGCAGTAGACTGGAAAAGCGTGTCTACTTCTGACAATGAAGGGCTTGAATAGGAGTCTGAAAATCTGCACAATGTTATTAAAAAATAATTAAACTGATGGGCTATATAAATGGATCATCCGCAAAACATTTATGCAAAGAAACATTTGGTGTATAATAGCCCTTTAAGGTAGAGACCAGGCAGTTCTTATGGTTAATAGTGGTCTGGTGCTCTGCAGTTAGATGTTAATGCAGTTAGGGATGGGCGAATGTGTAAATTTTCGAATTTCGAATGTTAGAACAAATGTTATTACCGAAATTTGTGTTATAAATTTGTATGTTGATAAGGACGAATGTTCTTAAAAATTCTATAATCGAATTCTATTTACAGTTTTCGAATGTCCCTTTCGAATTCAAATGTTTATAATTATATCAAATGTCCACTTTCGAAATTTCGAATTTAACATTCTATTTAACAAATACTATTCAGAAGTTCAATAGTTCATGTGGTAGGGAGGGAATCTAGTAAATTGATACATAATAGATACAAATATATCATTTCGAATGTTTCTATATAGAATATTGCATAATTCGAATATTACATTTAAAGAAAGCATTAGAAATACTATTACAAATCTAAATTCAAATTTTTCAAAAAGAATATTTTCGAATGTTATCATAAAATTCAAAACCGAATATTCGAAAATCGAATGTTAGAATGTTATGTATACATTCAAAATTCGATTCGAACAAACGAATGTGTTAAAACTCGTGCCGTTTTTTGGAATGTTGCAAAACATTCGCCCATCCCTAAATGCAGTGGTGGCTGGTTCATGAGTAACCTTTTCTTGGGTTGGATAAAGTGCAAAGGTAGAGGTCACTGGTGGTTTTAAATGAAGCCCTCAAGTTTTCTATGAGCAGTTATTACATTAGGAGCAAAATACTTTAAGGGAAGATGAATAGAAAAAGAGTGTTATGGGATGAGCAAACTGTAAACTGCACAAGACAGACTATACATGGAGTAGCATAAGAGATCATCAGAGCAGGACAGGCAGAAAGTAGCCCATTTTGTTTGCAGCTTAAGACCCTTCCCTACCCCAGCTGATGGTTGTGTACATTACTGCTGGGGCATCTATTTCTCAGGTGCAGTATGGGTAGGAATCACTGGTCCTGTGAATTGAGCATTTATCTGGAAGTGTTGCGAACTTTACCCTGTTTATCAATGACCTAATTTGTCAATAGGTTTTAGTGAATTGGAGTGGGGCATTTATTTGTTTCCTTGTATGCAGGGCAATAAGGATTTGTCAGGCTTTGTGTCTTATTAGTCAGGACTAATTTGGGTAAAGAAAGAAACCAAATGAATCTCTTGATATGTGTAAGGGTGATGAGAAGTTGGCATGGGTGTTTGTATCATTCATTATGATCCGAATGAGGAAGAAGTTGGCCACTTGGGGTATTCAGCTCTTTTTGGAGCCAGATTTCTTCTTGTGACAATGACACATACTAAGATCTGGATTTCCATAGCTCAGTTTAGAGGTGCTGATGACTAACTTGTCAACTAAGTGTAAATAAGGGTAAAGCTGTGTGACTGAACCGACTCTAAGTTCAAGTAAGCAGCCTTCGGGGGTGTATCCATTCTCATTGGACATGGGTAGTGTCATGGAAGGCAAATGCTTTCTCAGCTGCAGTTGTAGGATAGGGACTCTGCAGCTGCCATCAGACTAATTTAAAGTTAATAAAGTTATTGTTTACATTTCCTACTAGTGTTGCTGTTATTTCTAATGGTCTTTAAAGAGACATGGAAGTCAAAAATAAACTTTGATAATGCAGATAGAGTGTGAAATTTTAAACAACGCTCCAATTTGCTTCTGCTATTAACTTTACTTTACATTCTTTTTGGTATCCTTTATTAAAAGTATGCCCATATCCTGAGCACTATATGGCAGCAGTGTTTGTTACAATGTTTCTAGCAATTTCATACCTTTTTGAGCACTATTCAGCTGCACTGTTTGCGACAATGTATAGTGAAAAATTGATTTAAGAGTCTGCGCTAGAAAAAAAACAGTTTTGTGCAACACACTTTCACCTAGATTATGAGTTTTGCATTAGAAGCTGTGCGGTGCTAACGAGCAGTTTATGCTCACCGCTCACTTACAGACAGCGCTGGTATTACGGGTTTTTAGAAACCCGGCGTTAACCGCAAAAAAGTGAGCGAAGAGCAAATTCCTCCACATCTCACCTCAATACCAGCGCTGCTTATGTTAGCGGTGAGCTGGCTAAACATGCTCGTGCACGATTTCCCTGTAGGAATCAATGGGGGAGAGCCGGCTGAAAAAACCTAACACCTGCAAAAAAGCAGCGTTTAGCTCCTAACGCAGCCCCATTGATTCCTATGGGGAAATAAAAGTTATGTCTACACCTAACACCCTAACATGAACCCCGAGTCTAAACACCCCTAATCTTACACTTATTAACCCCTAATCTGCCGCCCCTGACATCGTCAACACCTACATTATATTATTAACCCCTAATCTGCCGCTCCGGACACCGCCACCACCTACATTATACTTATGAACCCCTAATCTGCTGCCCCCAACATCGCCAACACCTACATTATACTTATTAACCCCTAATCTGCCGCCCCCAATGTTGCGGCAACCTAACTACATTTATTAACCCCTAATCTGCCACCCCAACGTCGCCACCACTATAATAAAGTTATTAACCCCTAAACCTAAGTCTAACCCTAACCCTAACACCCCCTAACTTAAATATAATTTAAATACATCTAAATAAAATTACTATGATTAACTAAATAATTCCTATTTAAAACTAAATTCTTACCTATAAAATAAACCCTAAGATAGCTACAATATAACTAATAGTTACATTGTAGCTATCTTAGGTTTTATTTTTATTTTACAGGCAAGTTTGTATTTATTTTAACTAGGTACAATAGTTATTAAATAGTTATTAACTATTTAATAACTACCTAGTTAAAATAAAGACAAATTTACCTGTAAAGTAAAACCTAACCTAAGTTACAATTACACCTAACACTACACTATAATTAAATTAATTACCTAAATTAAATACAATTAATTACAATTAAATAAAATTATTTAAAGTACAAAAAAAACAAACACTAAATTACAGAAAATAATAAAGAAATTACAAGATTTTTAAACTAATTACACATAATCTAATCCCCCTAACAAAATAAAAAAGCCCCCCCAAAATAAAAAAAGCCCTACCCTACACTAAATTACAAATAGCCCTTAAAAGGGCCTTTTCAGGGCATTGCCCCAAAGTAATAAGCTCTTTTACCTGTAAAAAAAATTACAATTCCCCCCTCAATATTAAAACCCACCACCCACACAACCAACTCTACTCTAAAACTCACCCAATACCCCCTTAAAAAACCTAACACTAACCCCTTGAAGATCACCTTACCAGGAGACGTCTTCACCAAACCGGGCCGAAGTCCTCAATGAAGCTGGGAGAAGTCTTCATCCAAGCCGGGCAAAGTGGTCCTCCAGATGGGCAGAATTCTTCATCCAGACGGCATCTTCTATCTTCATCCATCCGGCGCGGAGCAGGTCCATCTTCAAGACATCCGATGCGAAGCATCCTCTTCTTTCCACGGCTAAACACAGAATGAAGGTTCCTTTAAATGACGTCATCCAATATGGCGTCCCTTCAATTCTGATTGGCTGATAGAATTCTATTAGCCAATCGGAATTAAGGTAGAAAAAATCCTATTGGCTGATGCAATCAGCCAATAGGATTGAACTGGCATTCTATTGGCTGATTGGAACAGCCAATAGAATGCCAGCTCAATCCTATTGGCTGATTGCATCAGCCAATAGGATTTTTTCTACCTTAATTCTGATTGGCTGATAGAATTCTATCAGCCAATCGGAATTGAAGGGACGCCATCTTGGATGACATAATTTAAAGGAACCTTTGTTCTGTTTTTAGCCGTCGTTAGAAGAGGATGCTCCGCGTCGGATGTCTTGAAGATGGACCCGCTCAGTGCCGGATGGATGAAGATAGAAGATGCCATCTGGATGAAGACTTCTGCCCGTCTGGAGGACCACTTCACCTGGCTTGGATGAAGACTTCTCCCGGCTTCGTTGAGGACTTCGGCCCGGTTGGGTGAAGACGTCTCCCGGTAAGGTGATCTTCAGGGGGTTAGTGTTAGGTTTTTTTTAAGGGGGGATTGGGTGGGTTTTAGAGTAGGGTTGGTTGTGTGGGTGGTGGGTTTTAATGTTGGGGGGGAATTGTACTTTTTTTTTCAGGTAAAAGAGTTGATTACTTTGGGGCAATGCCCCGCAAAAGGCCCTTTTAAGGGCTATTTGTAATTTAGTGTAGGGTAGGGCTTTTTTTTTTTTTTTTTTTTTTATTTTGTTAGGGGGATTAGATTAGGTGTAATTAGTCAGAAGCTGTGTGAGAACTAATTAGAATTAGCTTAATGTAAAAATAAATTGTTATTTATATTTATTAAGACATATTTTATTAAAATATATATATATCTATGCTCCCCAATAATTTCTTAATAAACAAGGATCCTAAAAACATTGAATTAAAAGCGATACAGCAAAATAATCCATAAGTATCCACAATTGTAGAAAAAACGTCCCTTGTATGGTCCAATTAATCTTTGTCAACTCGTGTATAGTAAATTGTATTCCCGAACTCTTATTGATCGATCAGTGGGTCAAATACAGTTAATTATGTGAGTACTCACAGTTGTAATATATCCGTTTGTCTTCCGTTTTAATCGTACCTTGCTACCGGCTTACCTCCCCTTCTGTCTATTGAGAGTGGTGCAGCGTGTCTTTGGCTCAGCCTTCCAAACCTGGCATCCAACCTGCTGTTGTGTCCAGCTATTACCGACAGTGGATACTTAAAGCTCTGATTTTGAGTATAGTGTCCCTTTTGAGACAAACTTCCACACAGATATTAGTGAATATCTCAATAGGTTGAAAAATGCTGAATGGCAACCGGTTTCGGCTTTGCCCTGAGCCTTTCTTAAGCCATCACTATATAATCACTTAATACACGAGTGGACAACGATTAATTGGACCATACAAGGGCCATCTTTCTACAATTTTGGATACTAATTACTATATTGATTTAGCAATTTTAATTGAATGTTTTAGATTGAATTTAACAAGGATCCTTGTGTATTAAAGGGATAGTCAAGTCAAAATTAAACTTTCATGATTTAGATAGAGCATGTAATTTTAAGCAACTTTGTAATTTACTCCTATTATCAATTTTTCTTTGTTCTCTTGGTATCTTTATTTGTATGTAAGCTTAAGAGCAGGCCCATTTTTGATTTAGCACCTTGGTGGAGCTTGCTGATTGGTGGCTACATTTAGACACCAATAAGAAATCGCTATCCAAAACAAAAAATGGGCCGTCTCCTAAGCTTACATTCCTGCTTTTTAAATAAAGATGCCAAGAGAACGAAGAAAAATTTATATTAGGAGTAAATTAGAAAGTTGCTTAAAATTGCATGCTCTATCTGAATCATGAAAGTTTAATTTTGACTAGACTATTACTTTAAGAAATTATAAGGGAGCATAGATATATATTTTTAATAAAAATTTTCTTATTAAATATAAATAATTTATTTTTAAATTACGCTAATTCAAATTAGTTCTCACGCAGCTTCTCACGTAGAGTGGGGCACACAGGATTCCGGTACTCATAGATCAGATACTGAATTTCTTATTTCACATTCCAAGTGATTACTCATAATAAATGCCATGACCTCACCAAACAGAAAGCCTTGTCTCACCTAGTAATGTATATTTAGGCTGATTAGATATGCTTTCAGGCTATTCTGCTATCACTTAAAAATCGCTAGTTTTCTCAGGTGGCATTGATGCTGTAATCTGCTCCACCTGTGAGTTAGCAATCTGGTTATTCTTCCCCTTTGTATATTTTACGTTGTGGTTCCTTACAATGGCTCCATTAAAGTAATATTTGCAATCACTTAAAATAACATAAATTAAAGGGAAATCACACTCAATAACTTTGTATTATGTTTCGGAATAAGCAACATTTCAACATAGCTTTTTTGACTTGTGAAGTACAAAAGGGTTGCATTTAAATTAAAATTAATATAGCAGCATCAGCTTTGTACTTCCAGCTACTGTATAATAGCTAATAGAAACATCCTAAATATGCTAATTGGCTGACAGGTACTTCCTAATATGACTCATTGGCAGATACATCTTTCTAATGCTATCGGACAAATAAACTGATCAGAATGCAAGTGTAAAAAATAGTAAATAAAGGCTGTAATATACATTCATGACTTATTTTGCCCATTTCCCCTTTAAGGGACATTAAACACCTTAAGATATTAATATAAATTGTTTAATTATGTGTAGTAAGACAACTTTGCAATATACTTTCATTATTTGTGTATATACACATATTAACACATAAATATATATGTATATAATCATATACATATATATTTACAATTTGCTGCTATTGCTGCGCGACTTACCCCCTTTGCTGCGCTAGTCTCATGCCGTGTCTCACGGCATGAGAACGAGGCTCCCATTGAAGCCTATGGATGCACGCTCTTGTGAGCACAATGCTTCCCAGCAATGCGAGAGCTCGCATTGCTCACGTTCGCATTGCTATCAACTTGTAATACCAGCGCACATTAGCATGCACTGGTATTACTCAGTGGAGGGCAAATATTGCCTTCACAAAAGCAAAATTTAGCGCTCCACTTGGCCCTAAGTGTTTAATGTCCTTTTATAGCTAGAAGTTTTGGGGTTTCCAGTCCTGAGAATTTCAAGTTCACATTGTAGAGACTGCAAACCATACACTGCTACATATCTGTCCCTGATTGGCCTCAGCAGGGTTGATCTGTTTAGGATTTGTGAAAAAAAAATTGTTATCAAAAAGACTCTGCTATATATTGGCAATTTCAGCAATAGAAGTAAATACATTTAAATTGCTGAAGGGATATTTTATTTAAAAAAATAACCTGCAGTGTATTATCCTGAAATTTAGAAGATTTTAAAAAGAAATTTCAGTTCCATTGTCCTTCCTATATTTGTTTATGTCCTGGTTTTGCCTTCAGGTGCTTGGAATAGCCAAAGTCCTCCATAGAATATACCAAGCCCCCAGTCATATTATCTAAGCCCCATCTAGAATACTCAAACTCTGCTTTCATTGCCAAGCCTCTGCACACACCACAGAGACCAGGGAGTGTGCTCTGTATATATTCTATGGGGATTGCAGTACATCATCTGATTGGCTGTACCACCCAGTGATAACTAAGTAAAGTAAAAAAGTCTTGAGCAAAGGGAGAACCAGTGGTGTGAATAGACACACACACACAGGGGTACTAATACATCTTTTATTTAGATTTATACAGTAGGGCAATTGCAAGAATTTTAAAACAATTGCACAAAATAAATATGGTTACTGTCCCTTTCAATATAAATGAGAGCAGGAATCTTGCAAGCCATAACATGCTTTTATTAGTTTAATGTCTTATGTGCTAAACAGGGAATTCACAAGAGAGTATCCTAACACATATCCTTATCCCATAAGCTCATATGTCTCAATGGCATCCAGTGCCAATATATAAATACACAACATGAAATAAATCTATGGCTGGGTTAGTGTGATAGAATTTATTAGACAACTAAAAATACAAATATATAGCTAGGCATGGTGGTATGTAAAGTATAATAAAAAATTAGCCCAAATTATTACTCCAAAGAGAATTGATCCCCAGATTTCTTCTGTAGCATAGAAGAATTTTTACTTAAAGGGACAAGAAACCGCACATTTTTCTTTACTGATTCAGGTAATGCTTATAAGTTTCCATTTAACTTTTATTATTAAATGTGCTTTATACTCCTGTTATCCTTTGTTAAAGCAGCAGCAATGCACTACTGTGCGCTAGCCAAACACAAGTGAGCCTATAACAAGAGGCATATATGTGCAGCCTAAATGCAAAAAAGAGAGAATGACAGTAAGGTGTTACAAAGCACTCTTTCCTTTAACTAAGTAACGCTCAACTGATAATGTGAGTAGCGTAATGTTTAAAAAATAAACTTTTATTAAGTAACTTAAAACAGGGATAAACCCTTCACAACACACCCACCGCAACCATAAAAATAGATAACGATAACTGAGAGTCACTCCCCTGTATTCCTGGCTGATAACAGGAAGCGTCGGCTTCAGGTGCCAGGAGTGACTTTCCCAGAGATCTAACCTATGTGACTGTACAAATGCGTTTCGGCCTTGTAGCAGGCCTTTTTCAATGTAGAATAATTTGACAAACAGAGCAAGTATGTATTGTGGCCTTTTAAACCCTGCTATCTATCATGATGTCCAATCACGTGTCATTTATCATACACGCCTCTTATAGAGCCTATCAAAGATGTTACCGGCTCTCAATGGGGGAGTGCATGCTTTTTCTGCTCACTGATTGGACAGGGTCATTAAGCGTCATCAAAACAGGAGGCGTTGATACAATAACTACTGGGGATAGATATTTCCAATACAATCCCATATACTATACATAAACAACACTCAGGAAGCATTAGGAGTACAGATCTTAATAAAGCAGTGATTCTTTCCTTCTTCCGATGTCGCAGATGCTGTGTGATAGTTATTAGCATCTGTCTTCCTAAGGGAATATTATACACTTTGCGATCATGCTGTTAGGGATTTATAAATGCACTGAAATTTGCCTGCTATAAATATCTAAATGGGATAACGGTTTTAGGGAATTTGGATCTGACATCTATATATTAAGCTAGAGAAGTAACGTATAAAGCAAATGATCTATGATCCGATTCAACTTTGCTTATATTCAACGTCCTCCCCAAAAAAAAGTCGATACCCAAATATGCCATAACCTTTGCAATATCTATACAAAAAAGTTCCTTATGCTGAATGTTTAGTATCTCAAACCTCTCTGTGCAAGCATATGGCACACTAATATGGGGAAAGATAGCGATAAACACGATAAGGCCTATTTATCAAGCCATCAACCGCAAATACTCCGCAGCGTAATTGTGGCGAGCCTGATTCCCCTTATTTATCAAAGCTTACAGACCGGCAAAAGTTGAAATCTGTGATGTAACATACAATCCGCCAGTCTCAGACCGACACAGATCGATGCTTACGTCATAACAGATGTTCCGAATACAAATTTGGCACTATCTGACTACTTTTGCTAGTTATCAAATTTCTAACAGGTACTCTTGCCACTATTCTGGCACAACGTACCTGTTTTCAATCCGCCGCCCTGGTGGCCGCGGATGCCATAGGAATCAATGGGAGTCTGAAAGCAGCGAAAGCTTATGTTTGCTGCTGCCCGATATCCCATTGATTCTTATGGGAGAATAAAAGTTATGTTTACACCTAACACCCTAACATGTTCCCCGAGTCTAACATCCCTAATCTGCCGCCCCTACATGGCCGCCACCTACATAAAATATATTAACCCCTATCCCGCCACTCCCAGTCCCCGCCGCACCTAAATAAAGTTATTAACCCCTATCCCGCTGCTTCCCCCGGAACCCCACCTCACCTAAATAAAGTTATTAACCCCTATCCTGCCGCTCCCCCACCCCGCCGCACCTAAATAAAGTTATTAACTCCTATCCCGCTGCTCCCGGAGCCCACCGCAACTAAATAAATGTATTAACCCCTAAACCCCTGGCCTCCCACATCACTACCACTTACTAAACCTATTAACCCCTAAACCTAACAACCCGCTAACTTTATATTAAAATTACCTCATCTCTATCTTATAATAAATTTAAACTTACCTTTAGATTTAAATTAAACTATATTAAACTATTAATTAACCTACCCTAACTGTTATACTAAATTACATTAAACTATATTAAACTATTAATTAACCTACCCTAACTGTTATACTAAACTTACATTAAACTATATTAAACTAATAATTAATCTACACTGTTATACTGAAATTACATTAAACTGCAAATTAATTAAAATTAATTAAAACCTAACCCTACTCAAATAATTTAAATCTACTATTAAAAATTACAAAGTTACAAAAAACTAACAACTAAGTTACACAAAATAACAAACACTAAGTTACAAAAAAAATAAACACTAAGTTACACAAAATAAAAAATAAATTATCAAGTATTTAAACTAATTACACCTAATCTAAGAGCCCTATGAAAATAAAAAAGCCCCCCCTCCAATAAAAAAAACTACCAATGGCCCTTAAAAGGGCCTTTTGCGGGGCATTGCCCCAAAGAAATCAGCTCTTTTACCTGTGAAAAAAATACAAATACCCCCCAACAGTAAAACCCACCACCCACACAACCAACCCCCAAATAAAAACCTAATCTAAAAAACTTAAGCTCCCCATTGCCCTGAAAGGGGCATTTAGCTCTTTTTCTGCACAAAGTCCCTAATCTAAAAATAAAACCCACCCAATAAACCCTTAAAAAAACCTAACACTAACCCCCAAAGATCCACTTACAGTTTTGAAGACCAGACATCCATCCTCAACGAAGCGGCAGAAGTCCTCATCGAAGCCGGCAGAAGTCTTCATCCAAGCGGGCCGACATCTTCATCCAAGTCGGCAGAAGTCTTCATCCAGATGGTATCTTCTTATCTTCATCCATCCGGCATGGAGCGGCTCCATCTTCAAGACATCCGGCGTGGAGCATCCGCTTCAATCGACGTCTTCTTCTGAATGAAGTTTCCCTTTAAATGACTTCATCAAAGATGGCGTCCCTTAGATTCCGATTGGCTGATAGATATCAGCCAATCGGAATTAAGGTTGAAAGTCATATAGTGGCTGTTGCAATCAGCCAATAGGATTGAGCTTTCATCCTATTGGCTGATCCAATGATTGGATCAGCCAATAGGATGAAAGCTCAATCCTATTGGCTGATTGCAACAGCCAATATTATTTTCCCTACCCTGTATCATGTGACAACCATCAGCCAATCATAAAACGCATATACGTATATACTGTGAATACTTGCACATTCTTAGTAGGAGCTGGTGCCCCAGAAACTGTGCTTAAAAAAATATTGTGTACCTCTTTATAACGGAAGTGAATTAGAAAATGGTTTGAAATGTTGTGCTCTATTTGAATCATGGAAGTTTAATTTTAACTTTAACGTCTCTTTAAGATAGGGTGACCAGAATCTGAAGGAATGTCCCATTTTATCATGCCTGTTTACTGATTGGATTTTTATGTCCATCGCAGCGCTATGGCCTGCAATATCTGCTACTTTTAGCTGCTCAGCAGCTGGGGAAATACAGTTCCCTGCATGCTGTGGTAGTGGACATGTGTAAAAGGAGACGGAAAAGTTTGTGCACATTTTTGGTGGTGTCTGACTGGGGGTGGGTGGCTTGTGAGCAAAGAGAGAAATGATCAGTAGAGACAGCGTTGATCTGCAGAGAGAGAAAACAATTTCACATCAGAGAGCAGTTCAACATCAGATAAAGGCCTCTATTTATCAAGCTGTCAACCGCAAATACGCTGGAATTCCGCAGCGTATTTGTGGCGAGCCTGATTCGCCGTAGTTATCAAACCCTACAAACCGGCAAAAGTAGAATTTAGTGACGTAACATACGATCCACCGGACTCATTCCGACACAGATCGATGCTTACGTCGCTACAGATGTTCCGAACGCAAGTTCGGCACAATCTGACTACTTTTGGAAGTTATCAAAAAACTACCAGGTACGCTCGGCACTATTCTGGCCCTGCATACCTGGTTTTCAATCCGCCGCCTGGAGGCGGCGGATGCCATAGGAATCAATGGGAGTCTGACAGCAGCGAAAGCTCATGTTCGCTGCTGCCCGATATCCCATTGATTCCTATGGTAAATGTCTACACCTAACACCCTAACATGTACCCCGAGTCTAAACACCCCTAATCTGTCCCCCCATACACAGCCGCAACTAAATAAAGTGTTTAACCCCTAAACCGCTGCTCCCGGAGCCTGCCATCACCTACATTATACTTATTAACCCCTAATCTGCCCCCCTATACCGCCGCAACTCTAATAAATGTATTAACCCCTAAACTGCCGCTCCCGGAGCCCACCGCAACTCAAATAAAGTGTTTAACCCCTAAACCGCCCCCCCTAGACCGCCGCCACCTACATTATACTTATTAACCCCTAAACCGCCACTCCCGGACCCCGCTGCCACCTACATTAAATGTATTAACCCCTAATCTCCCGCCCCCAACGTCGCCGCCACTATATTAAATTAATTAACCCCTAAACCTAAGTCTAACCCTAACCTCCCTAACTTAAATATAATTTAAATTAATCTAAATAAAATTACTATTATTAACTAAATTATTCCTATTTAAAACTAAATACTTACCTATAAAATAAACCCCAACCTAGCTACAATATAACTAATAGTTAAATTGTAGCTAGCTTAGGGTTTATTTTTATTTTACAGGCAAGTTTGTATTTATTTTAACTAGGTACAATAGTTATTAAATAGTTATTAACTATTTAATAACTACCTAGCAAACATAAATACAAAAGTACCACCACCCACACACCCAACCCTACTCTAAAACCCACCCAATCCCCCCTTAATAAAACCTAATACTACCCCCTTGAAGATCACCCTACCTTGAGACGTCTTCACACAGCCGGGCACAAGTGGTCCTCCAGAGGGGCAGAAGTCTTCATCCAATCCGGGCAGAAGAGGACCTCCAGACGGGCAGAAGTCTTCATCTAGGCGGCATCTTCTATCTTCATCCATCCGGCGAGGAGCGGCTCCATCTTGAAGACATCCGACACGGAGCATCCATCCAGACCGACGACTACCCGATGAATGAATATTACTTTAAATGACGTCAGCCAATCGGAATTAAGGTAGGAAAAATCCTATTGGCTGATGCAATCAGCCAATAGGATTGAAGTTCAATCCTATTGGCTGATCCAATCAGCCAATAGGATTGAGCTTGCATTCTATTGGCTGATTGGAACAGCCAATAGAATTTGAGCTCAATCCTATTGGCTGATTGCATCAGCCAATTGGATTTTTCCTACCTTAATTCCGATTGGCTGATAGAATTCTATCAGCCATTCAGAATTCAAGGGACGCCATCTTGGATGATGTCATTTAAAGGAATATTCATTCATCGGGTAGTCATCGGTCTGGATGGATGCTCCGCGTCGGATGTCTTCAAGATGGAGCCGCTCCTCGCCAGATGGATGAAGATAGAAGATGCCGCCTGAAGACTTCTGCCCATCTGGAGGTCCTCTTCTGCCCGGATCGGATGAAGACTTCTGCCCCTCTGGAGGACCACTTGTGCCCGGCTGGGTGAAGACGTCTCAAGGTAGGGTGATCTTCAAGGGGGTAGTGTTAGGTTTTATTAAGGGGGGATTGGGTGGGTTTTAGAGTAGGGTTGGGTGTGTGGGTGGTGGGTTTTAATGTTGGGGGGTTATTGTATTTTCTTTTACAGGTAATAGAGCTGATTACTTTGGGGCAATGCCCCGCAAAATGCCCTTTTAAGGGCTATTTGTAATATAGTATAGGGTAGGGATTTTTTTTTATTTTGGGGGGCTTTTTTATTTTATTAGGGGGATTAGATTAGGTGTAATTAGTTTAAAATTCTTGCAATTATTTTATTTTTTTCTGTAATTTAGTGTTTGTTTTTTTGTACTTTAGTTAATTTTATTTAATTGTAATTTATTTATTTTAATTTAGGTAATTAATTTAATGATAGTGTAGTGTTAGGTGTAATTGTAACTTAGGTTAGGATTTATTGTACAGGTACTTTTGTATTAATTTAACTAGGTAGTTATTAAATAGCTAATAACTATTAATTAACTATTGTACCTAGCTAAAATAAATACAAATTTGCCTGTAAAATAAAAATCAATCCTAAAATAGCTACAATGTAACTATTAGTTATATTGTAGCTAGCTTAGGATTTATTTTACAGGTAAGTATTTAGTTTTAAATATGAATAAATTATTTCATGATAGTAATATTTATTTAGATTAATTTAAATTATATTTAAGTTAGGGGGTGTTAGGGTTAGGGTTAGATTTAGGTTTAAGGGTTAATAAATTTAATATAGTGGCGGCGACGTTGGGGGCGGGAGATTAGGGGTTAATAAATTTAATGTAGGTGGCGGTGGTGTAGGGGGGTCAGATTAGGGGTTAATAAATTTAATGTAGGTGGCGGCGGTGTAGGGGGGTCAGATTAGGGGTTAATAAATTTAATGTAGGTGGCGGCGGTGTAGGGGGGTCAGATTAGGGGTTAATACATTTAATGTAGGTGGCGGCGGGGTCCGGGAGTGGCGGTTTAGGGGTTAAACATTTTATTTTGTTGCGGCGGTTTAGGGGTTAATACATATAATGTAGGTGGCGGTGGGAGCGGCTGTTTAGGGGTTAATAACTTTATTTAGTTGCGGGGGGGTCCGGGAGCAGCGGTATAGGGGTTAATAACTTTATTTAGTTGCGGCGGGTCCGGGAGCGGCGGTATAGGGGGTAAAACAGTATATTATAGTGTGGGTGCTTAGTGACAGGGTAGCAAGAAAGCTGCAAATAAGCCGATGAGCAGCGAGATCGATGACTGTTAGTTAACAACAGTCCGCTGCTCATCGCACCGTACTTGGTGAACGGCTTTTTGACAGCTTTCTTGATAATTTTGGTGAACTTATTAAGGTCCGCGGCAGCTATGTTAGGCAATTTTAGGTGAGCGTATTGGTGCCGTTGAATACAAGAAAGTCGACGGCTTGATAAGTAGGGGCCACAGTGTTGAAAAGCAGAGACAGGACGGAACATCTGAGAAAGAGAGAGAGCGAGAGAGCGCTGAATAGCAGATAGATTACTCTGAGTTTATGGTTAAATGGACAGTATAGTCAAAATTACTTTAATTCTGTTAACCAAATGTGCAGTCTTTTTATATTTATACTTTTTGAGTCACCAGCTTCTACTGAGCATGTGCAAGAATTCACAGAATATATGTATATGCATTTGTGATTGGCTGATGGCTGTCACATGATACAGGGGGTGTAGAAATAGACATAACTTTTACATGTCATAAAATAATCTACTACTCATCTGAAGTTCAGACTCTGAGGCCGATTTATCAAGGACCGAATGGAGCTTGCTGCCCCTGTTTCCACGTGAGCCTTCATACTCGCCGGAAACAGCAGTTATGAAGCAGCGGTCTTAAGACAGCTGCTCCATAACTGGTCCGCAGCCTCTGAGGCTGCTGTCTACAATCCGCCTGATCCTATACGATCAGGCTGATTGACACCCCCTGCTAGCGGCCAATTGGCCGCAAATCTGCAGGGGGTGGCATTGCACAAGCAGTTCGCTAGAACTGCTTGTGCAATTTTAAATGCACGCAATGTTTGTCAGACATGATACGCTGTCAGCAATGTCTGTCAGACATGATATCCTACAGCATATCATGTCAGACAGACATTGATAAGTCGGCCCCTAAGTGCTATTGTATTGTCTTTTTATCATATATTTGTTGATTATGAAAATTTTCTGTATTTAGTGGTCCTTCAATAATTAATTACTGATATACTTTCTTGTGCATTTTGTATCTTATTGTGAAGCATTTGTTGTGAATATTATATTTATATTACCAAATCTGTTAGGGTGTATGAGAGGTGGAAGAAACACCTTTCATAATATAAAATTTAAAGGACAATACATAGAATGTTCTCACACTCACAGTCACATGCACGCACAAAGTTGTACACATAAAAACGCACACACACACTCACATACACACACACTCATCTATATATAGCTGCAATAAACATAAAGGCCTCTAGATATGAAAGTCTGGCAGACCTGATCCGCCAGTGCGGATCAGGTCCGCCAGACTTCGCTGAATACAGCGAGCAATACGCTCGCTGTATTCATCATTGCACCAGCAGCCAATAGGCTGCCAGCAGGGGGGTGTCAATCAACCCGATTGTACTCGATCGGGTTGTATTGTTGCGATGTCTGTCCGCCTGCTCAGAGCAGGCGGACAGGTTATGGAGCAGCGGTCTTTGTGACCTCTGCTTCATAACTGCTGTTTCTGGCGAGTCTGAAGGCTCGCCAGAAACACGGGGCATCAAGCTCCATACGGAGCTTGATACATATGCCCCAAAGACACCAAAGCACGGATTTCTTGAAACAATATTTCCCCTAACACAATACTAAGTGCTTAAAGCCAACAAAATTAAAGGTAATAGCAAGCTGAGTAAAAGTAAGGTTCAGAGCTACCTCTAAACTGTAAGCTCCATTGACAGTCTCTTTTTATACCCCCTAGAATGTAAGCTCTTTGGGCAAAATGATATACCTGTATAATACTTCAAAAAAGTGCCTTGTTTGCCTAGGCCAAAAAAACGCCCTTGAATAACAGTTATAATAGTGGCAGCTATTGTTTTCATTTTTAAATGTATTTAGAATAAATGGTTTGACGTTCTATAACCAAAACCTAGCCTAAAAATGAATCATGTTTGTTTTGAGTATGCTGTGTGTCATCGATAAAGTGTCCCTTTTTTCCCCTCTGGTCACTATATAGCTAGCTAGTATATCCCAGGCATGTGTATCTGTCTCTAGATATTCAGACATGTATTTTGTATGGAATTTTCAATGTATGTTCCCTGTTCCTGAATCTATTGGACCTTCTGTATTTATATTACATTCAAACAATTAAATAAGTCATGGCACATCATTATTTGCTGAATTAAAGAGATTGAGCTCAGATGTTCCAAAGGTTACCCAATTCTCATGATAAAAGTCAGTAACAATAAATGCTGGCATACAATGAATAAACAAATATAAAGTACCTCGAGCTGATATAAACCATGCCAAGATATGCTTCCCTTTCTAAATAGGAATAAAGAGCTCCCATGAACACACATCCAACAAAAAATTACTATTAGAATTTGCTTTGATATTTATGCAGGTATAACTAAAGAATGGTAAACAATTGTGTGTAATTATGTTTATATAAATAAACTGGACATTAGCGTAATTTGTATACATGCTTCAGAAATGAATCACTTACAAAATAAATGTTTAAAAGCATTTAAAACTGTATTTTTTGTGATCAAATTATGCAATGTTTTACAGTCCTTTTATAAACCCTTTGAAAAGCTGTCGGCATTTAACATTATTCTGGTGAACTGCTTGTGCAATGCAGCCCCCCCCCCCCGCAGATTGGCCACTAGCAGGGGTATCAATCAACCCAATTGTATCTAATCGGGTTGATTGCTGTCTGCAGCCTCAGAGGCAGCAGACTAGTTAAGGAGCAGCGGTCTTAAGGCATGGAAACAGGGGCATCAGGGGCTATTCGTCCCTTGATATATCGGCCCCTAACTGTGAAAAACTGTCAAAATGCACTGAGATAAGAGGAGGCCTTCAACGGCTTAGAAATTAATTTATGAGCCTACTTAGGTTTATCTTTAAACAAAGAATACCAAGAGAACAAAGCAAATTTAAAAGTAAATTGGAAAGTTGTTTAAACTGCATGCCCTGTATTAATCATGAAACTTTAATTTTGACTAGACTGTCCCTATAATATTACAAGTTAAGTCGAGCTAAACATACAGCGCTAGAAAAATTAGAGCAAAACTTGAAGTAAAGTGTTAGGGCTACAAAAAGTTGCACAAAACACTTGTTCAGCATATACAGTATTTATTACTGACAAAAAAAAAGAATTAAAAGGTTTTTAAAGGAATATTGTATATATTAAGGTGTTTGACTGGATATTTATATGTACATGACTTAATTCATGCGTCCTTCACAACGATAAATTTGCCTGATTCAAGGTCATCTTCTCTGATGAATCCAATTTTCAGATTTGCCCAACACCTGATCATCTAATGGTTTGACAGAGACCTGGAGAGGCGTACAAGCCACAGCGTCTTGCACCCACTGTGAAATTTGGTGGAGGATCGGTAATGATTTGGGGGGGGGGGGGCTTCAGCGAGACTGGAATCAGGCAGACTTTGTGAAGGACACATTATTCAAACTTGCTTCCTTCTGCTCTGACAATGTTTTCTGCGGATTTGTTTTTTCAGCAGGACAAGGTGTGGCTGGAGGACCACCAAATCAAGACCCTGTCATGGCCAGCCCAATCTCCAGACTTGAAGTCCATTTAAACCTCTAGAATTTGAGCAAGAGGAAGATGGATGATCACAAGCCATTAAACAAAGCTTAGCTGCTTGAATTTTTGCATCAGGATTGGCATAAATTCACACAACAGCAATGTAAAAGACTGGTGGAGAGCATGCCAAGACACCTGAAAGTTGTGATTAAAATCTAAGGTTATTCCACCATATATAGATTTCTCAGCTATTGCTAAGTTAAAATATAAGTATTGTGTTTTCTGTATAAATGACTATGATCTTGTTTTCTTTGCATTATATGAGGTCTTAAAACACTGCATCTTTTCTGTTATCTTGGTCAGTTATCATTTTCTACAAATAAATGGTGTAAATGACAAGATTTTTATTTGGAATTTGGGAGAAATGTTTTCAGTAATTTATAGAATTAAACAAAAATGTTAATTTTACTCAAACACATACATAGAAACAGTAAAACCACAGAAACTGATCATTTTTGCAGTGGTCCAGAGCTATAGATTGTTTAGCCATTGTGAAACACCTTATTGTGTAGCAATTTTTATTTTTATAAGTAATAACAAATTTACTGCTTTTAATACAATTATTATAGATATATACATTTGCTGTACATTTGGCATTGTATAGGCGGCATTGATTTCCCTCTCACATGATAAAAAGTTGTGTAAAATGAAAGGTAGCAGGGACATGAAACAAATCTGTTTAAAGGGTGATTTATCAAGCTGAGGTGGACAGGGGCACACATACGCGCCCCTGTCACCGCAGCTCGTTTATTTTGGGCTGTATTCCCCTGGTAGAAATTCAGCATTGCACATGAGTGATATTTTGCGCTTGTTTGCAATCCCGACCCTGCCCACGCACAGCCAATTGCGCACGGGTAGGAGCTGTAAGAGGTGGCGAAAGGGTAGGGAAGCAGCGGTCTAATGACCGCTGCTTGTTAATATGGCGTGCAGGCAAAAGCCTGCAGAAGAGGTTGATAAATTGACACCTTAGTGTCCAAGTTGAAATAACTGATTTTGCCTGTGGAAACTGTCCCCTTTACTGATTTTGTCAATACTTTAGTATTTGCTATACAATAGCTATGTAATTAAGAGGTATTCTAACTGGGGTAGATATAAAAGTGGCCCTGCAATTACTTTGAATAGAAAAAAAATGTATCTGCTGCTTGCTTGAGTTTGTTATCCCTTTAAGGGAGTTATCTGCTAAACAAATTAACTGTCTATGATGGATAAGCGTTATAGACAAACAATAAAAAGCTTTTTTTCTTGTATGTCTATAATGTTTATTCATATGATAAAGGGGTCTGATTGACTCTGAAACATTGGGGTCTTACTTTAACCTTTTGGAATAATTGCTAATTTTACACTAAACCCAGAAAGTACGGTGTTATCTTCTGGGCTAAATTTATACATTAACTTTGAACCAGCTGCACTCTGGTAGTTGGGACTATGGTATAAGTGATTTTATGAGTTCACACCTATCTATATTACAAAAAAATATATACAGATGTATATATAGAAATATTTATTTAAAAATACAAAAAACATTTTCTTATAAGTGAAGAACATAGGTATTTGAAGTATTCTTAACGCACCTGCAGCTTTAGCGCAGTTCTCCTAGCACACCACTTATAATCTATCCCTTTATTGGGGATTGAGTATTGAGTTATTATATTTAAATATTTGAAATAACCGTTCATTATTTTTTAATTTTTTTTATAAAGCATCAATATTTATGGTACTGAAGTATAGTCTATGCTGATGATACTCAGATCTACCTATCCAGCCCTGCGCTCTCTCCTTCTGTCCTTTCTCACATCCGTGTCTGCTTATCTGGCATTTCTTCTTGGATGGCCTCTCACCACCTAAAAATCAACATGTCCAAGACTGAGCTCCTTCTAATCCCCCCCCCTGTAATTCTACCCCGGTTTCTAACTTTTCAATCACTGTTGGTGACACCACTATCTCCCCATCACCCCAAGTCTGCTGCCTAGGAGTTACAATTGACTCCAATCTGTCCTTCACACCCCACATCCAATTGCTCTCTTCATCTTGTTGCAACCACCTACGCAATATCTCCAAAATTCGTCCGTTTATGAGTGCTGAAACTACTAAACAGCTAATCCACTCCCTGGTAATTTCCAGACTTGTCTACTTTAATAACCTACTAACTGGCCTCCCTCTCTCCCACCTCTCCCCTCTTCAATCCATCCTAAATGCCTCTGCTAGGCTAATCCACCTCTCCCAACGCTCTGTATCTGCTGCACCCCTCTGCGAGTACCTTCACTAGCTCCCCAATTACAGCAGAATTAAATTAAAAATTCTCACCCTGACCTACAAAGCCCTCACCAATGCAGCCCCCCTACCTTCCTCACTCATCAACAAATACACTCCAGCCCGCCCCCTAAGATCCAACAATGACCTGCTCCTTGCATCTTCTACCATCACCTCCTCCCATGCTAGGCTACAGGACTTCTCTCGTGCGGCACCAACTATCTGGAATGCACTTCCTAGAGCTGTCAGACTCTCCCCTAACCTTTCCTCCTTTAAACGCTCCCTAAAGACCTTTTTGTTCAGGAAGCCTATCTCCAATTCAGTAACAAATGAATTCCACTTGCCTAATAGGTGCCCTCATCTAACTCCACACTAACATCATTCTCACCTTTGCAGTCCCCACCTTCTGTTTCTCACCCTCATACCCATCTAGATTGTAAGTTACCAAGGGAACAGGGCCCTCAATTCCCCCCGTATTTGTTTGTTACTCTTTGTCTGGTGTCTTTTAAATTGTATTGCACTGTTCTTTTATTTTTGTACCCATGGACAGCGCTGCGAAATCTGTTGGCGCTTTATAAATAAATAATAATAACAATAATAGCTTGGATTTACACAAGCTGAAACAAATCAAGAGACTGGTTTGTCCTAAAACTACAGTATGTGCCTTTTTATCCAATATACGACAGCTGAAAGGACATTAAACAATTGTTGTTATTATATATGCATAGCATTTATCAGTATTCAAGCACTGTATTACAATATATCTGCTTAAAGATATTTTTTTCAAGAGAATTATAGTAATATTCCCCTAGATTTAGAGTTCTGCGTTAGCCGTCAAAACCAGCGTTAGGGGCTCCTAACGCTGGTTTTGGCCGCCCACTGGTATTTAGAGTCAGTCAGGAAAGGGTCTAACGCTCACTTTGCAGCCGCGACTTTTCCATACCGCAGATCCCCTTACGTCAATTGCGTATCCTATCTTTTCAATGGGATCTTTCTAACGCTGGTATTTAGAATCTTGGCTGAAGTGAGCGTTAGAAATCTAACGACAAGACTCCAGCCGCAGCAAAAAGCCAGGAGTTAAGAGCTTTCTGGGCTAACGCCGGTTCATAAAGCTCTTAACTACTGTGCTCTAAAGTACACTAACACCCATAAACTACCTATGTACCCCTAAACCGAGGCCCCCCACATCGCCGCCACTATATAATTTTTTTTAACCCCTAATCTGCTGACCGCATACCGCCGCAACCTATGTTAACCCTATGTACCCCTAATTTGCCGACCCCTATATTATATTTATTAAACCCTAATCTTCCGCCCCCAACGTCGCAGCCACCTACATACAATTATTAACCCCTAATCTGCCGACTGGACCTCACCGCTACTATAATAAAGTTGTTAACCCCTAATCCGCCTCACTACCGCCTCAATAACCCTATAATAAATAGTAATAACCCCTAATCTGCCCTCCCTAACATCACCGACACCTAACTTCAAGTATTAACCCCTAATCTGCCGACCGGACCTCACCGCTACTCTATTAAATTTATTAACCCCTAAAGCTAAGTCTAACCCTAACACTAACACCCCCCTAAGTTAAATATAATTTTTATCTAACGAAATAAATTAACTCTTATTAAATAAATTATTCCTATTTAAAGCTAAATACTTACCTGTAAAATAAACCCTAATATAGCTACAATATAAATTATAATTATATTGTAGCTATTTTAGGATTTATATTTATTTTACAGGCAACTTTGTATTTATTTTAACCAGGTACAATAGCTATTAAATAGTTAAAAACTATTTAATAGCTACCTAGTTAAAATAATTACAAAATTACCTGTAAAATAAATCCTAACCTAAGTTACAATTAAACCTAACACTACACTATCAATAAATTAATTAAATAAAATACCTACAATTATCTACAATTAAACCTAACACTACACTATCAATAAATTAAGTACATACAAATACCTACAAATAAATACAATTAAATAAACTAACTAAAGTACAAAAAATAAAAAAAGAACTGTTACAAAAAATAAAAAAATAATTTACAAACATTATAAAAATATTACAACAATTTTAAGCTAATTACACCTACTCTAAGCCCCCTAATAAAATAACAAAGCCCCCCAAAATAAAAAAATGCCCTACCATATTCTAAAATACAAATAGAAAAGCTCTTTTACCTTACCAGCCCTTAAAAGGGCCTTTTGCGGGGCATGCCCCGAAGAATTCTGCTCTTTTGCCTGTAAAAAAAAAACATACAATCCCCCCCCAACATTACAACCCACCACCCACATACCCCTAATCGAACCCAAACCCCCCTTAAATAAACCTAACACTAAGCCCCTGAAGATCTCCCTACCTTATCTTCACCACGCCTGGTATCACCGATCCGTCCAGAGGAGGCTCCGAAGTCTTCATCCAAGCCCAAGTGGGGGCTGAAGAGGTCCATCATCGGGCTGAAGAGATCCATCATCCGGCTGAAGAGATCCATCATCCGGCTGAAGAGGTCCATCATCCGGCTGAAGAGGTCCATCATCGGGCTGAAGAGATCCATCATCCGGCTGAAGAGGTCCATCATCGGGCTGAAGAGATCCATCATCCGGCTGAAGAGGTCCATCATCGGGCTGAAGTCTTCTATCAAGCGGCATCTTCAATCTTCTTTCTTCTGGATCCATCTTCATCCCGCCGACGCGGAACATCCATCCTGGCCGACGACTTCCCGACGAATGACGGTTCCTTTAAATGACGTCATCCAAGATGGCGTCTCTCGAATTTCGATTGGCCAATCGGAATTAAGGTAGGAAAATTCTGATTGGCTGATGGAATCAGCCAATCAGATTCAAGTTCAATCCGATTGGCTGATCCAATCAGCCAATCAGATTGAGCTCGCATTCTATTGGCTGATCGGAACAGCCAATAGAATGCGAGCTCAATCTGATTGGCTGATTCCATCAGCCAATCAGAATTTTCCTACCTTAATTCCGATTGGCTGAGAGAATCCTATCAGCCAATCGGAATTCGTGGGACGCCATCTTGGATGACGTCATTTAAAGGAACCGTCATTCGTCGGGAAGTCGTCGGCCAGGATGGATTTTCCGCGTCGGCGGGATCATGAAGATGGATCCGGAAGAAAGAAGATTGAAGATGCCGCTTGATAGAAGACTTCAGCCCGATGATGGACCTCTTCAGCCGGATGATGTATCTCTTCAGCCGGATGATGGATCTCTTCAGCCCGATGATGGACCTCTTCAGCCAGATGATGGATCTCTTCAGCCCGATGATGGACCTCTTCAGCCGGATGATGGACCTCTTCAGCCGGATGATGGATCTCTTCAGCCGGATGATGGATCTCTTCAGCCCGATGATGGACCTCTTCAGCCCCCACTTGGGCTTGGATGAAGACTTCGGAGCCTCCTCTGGACGGATCGGTGATACCCGGCGTGGTGAAGATAAGTTAGGGAGATCTTCAGGGGCTTAGTGTGAGGTTTATTTAAGTGGGGTTTGGGTTAGATTAGGGGTATGTGGGTGGTGGGTTGTAATGTTGGGGGGGTATTTTATGTTTTTTTTACAGGCAAAAGAGCAGAATTCTTTGGGGCATGCCCCGCAAAAGGCCCTTTTAAGGGCTGGTAAGGTAAAAGAGCTTTTCAATTTTTATTTTAGAATAGGGTAGGGCATTTTTTTATTTTGGGGGGCTTTGTTATTTTATTAGGGGGCTTAGAGTAGGTGTAATTAGCTTAAAATTGTTGTAATATTTTTATAATGTTTGTAAATTATTTTTTTATTTTTTGTAACTTAGTTCTTTTTTTATTTTTTGTACTTTAGATAGTTTATTTAATTGTATTTAATTGTAGGTATTTGTATGTAATTAATTTATTGATAGTGTAGTGTTAGGTTTAATTGCAGATAATTGTAGGTATTTTATTTAATTAATTTATTGATAGTGTAGTGTTAGGTTTAATTGTAACTTAGGTTAGGATTTATTTTACAGGTAATTTTGTAATTATTTTAACTAGGTAGCTAATAAATAGTTATTAACTATTTAATAGCTATTGTACCTGGTTAAAATAAATACAAAGTTGCCTGTAAAATAAATATAAATCCTAAAATAGCTACAATATAATTATAATTTATATTGTAGCTATATTAGGGTTTATTTTACAGGTAAGTATTTAGCTTTAAATAGGAATAATTTATTTAATAAGAGTTAATTTATTTTGTTAGATAAAAATTATATTTAACTTAGGGGGGTGTTAGTGTTAGGGTTAGACTTAGCTTTAGGGGTTAATAAATTTAATAGAGTAGCAGTGAGGTCCGGTCGGCAGATTAGGGGTTAATAAGTGTATGTAGGTGGCGGCGACGTTGGGGGCGGCAGATTTGGGGTTAATAAATATAATATAGGGGTCCGCGGTGTTAGGGGCAGCAGATTAGGGGTACATAGGGATAACTTAGGTGGCGGCGGTGTACGGAGCGGCAGATTAGGGGTTAAAAAAAATATGCAGGGGTCAGCGATAGCGGGGGTGGCAGATTAGGGGTTAATAAGTGTAAGGCTAGGGGTGTTTAGACTCGGGGTACATGTTAGGGTGTTAGGTGCAGACTCAGGAAGAGTTTCCCCATAGGAAACAATGGGGCTGCGTTAGGAGCTGAAAGCTGCTTTTTTGCAGGTGTTAGGTTTTTTTTCAGCTCAAACTGCCCCATTGTTTCCTATGGGGGAATCGTGCACAAGCACGTTTTTGAAGCTGGCCGCGTCCGTAAGCACCGCTGGTATTTAGAGTTGCAGTGGCGGTAAATATGCTCTACGCTCCCTTTTTGGAGCCTAATGCAGCCCTTCTGTGAACTCTAAATACCAGCGGTATTTAAAAGGTGCGGGGGGAAAAAAGCACGCGTAGCTAACGCACCCCTTTGGCTGCAGAACTCTAAATCTAGCGGCTAGTTAGCAAAACCTGCATTGTTTCTCAAATCTAAAACAGTCCAGGAATACACCCCTTAAAAACTCTTGAGTATTTTAATCCCTTGCTGTAGCCCATCAGAGGCTAAATTGAAATTAATATGTAGCATGTAGCATGGTCAGGCAGAGTATGTACTTCCATGCCCGCCTCTATGCTGAGAGTTAAAATATAATTGGAGTGGTAAAATACAAAAATCAGACAAAATACAGTAAATAATGAAGATCTATAGCATTTTTTTAAACTATGCATAAAGGGAAACTAAAGTCAAAATTCAACTTTCATTAATCAGATAAAGTAGCAATTTTAAGAGACTTTCCAATTAACTTCTATTATCAAATTGTTCACAATTTTTTATATGCACACTTCCTGAGGCACCAGGTATTTTCACAGATCCCACATGGGATAGATTGTGACTGGCTGTAAAGCCTGGTGGAGGCGTTGCTGACTATGGCAATTAAACACCCGGTGGAGGCGTTGCTGACTCTGGCAATCAAACACTCGGTGGAGGCGTTGCTGACTCTGGCAATCAAACACCCAGTGGAGGTGTTGCTGACTCTTGCATTTAAACTCCTGATGGAGGCGTTGCTGACTCTGGAAATTAAACACCCAGTGGAGGCATTGCTGACTCTGGAAATTAAACACCCGGTGGAGGCGTTGCTGACTCTGGCAATTAAACACCAGGTGGAGGCGTCGCTGACTCTGGCAATTAAACACCCGGTAGAGGTGTTCTTGGTCAGGAAAATACATACCTATTAGAGGTGTTGCTGGGCTAGGGATACAGAAGTCTGTGTTATTGAAGAATGTCCCGTTGGCTGAGCGTGTTTTGTGTATCTACGAGAACACTGTGCATTCAGCATGTGCACCATGTGGTGTAGGGCAGGCTCGTACACTGCCAGGGTCAGAGCTATGGGTACATTGTTGTAACACTGTACACAGCATTCTCACTGACTCACAAAACACGCCCATTTTTCAATACTATTGACTTTTCCATCCCTAGCTATAGCTAGCTATAACCACACATAAATAATACGGGTAAACTCATCAATCACTGAGGCACATGACACATGTAAATGCTACTAATCGGGGCTAATTTTAGGGACATTATGTGTGCTTTTCCCTTTCTATATTGGCTGTCACCTGTCTGTGCACATACAGTTTTCATGTCCTTTTGCAAGTAGTCAACCTGCATACTCAGCCAAAGAACAGAGTCAAGTGCTGTAGCAAGTCACTGAGGTATGTGCGTTACCAGCGACGATGATCCCATGTGGGATCTGCGAAAATGCAGGTGTTCCGGGAAAACAGCGAACCCGTGAAATTAGCATACCACGTCACATCCTGTGATGTGGCATCAGCTGTTTCACAAAGTTAGACTTTAATGCGCATGCGTGCAAGCGTCATGGCATTCCTGGTCACACACATCAGGTTCTAGTATTAAAACAAGCAGTATGTAACTGGATGTTAAAAATTCACCCAGGCAGTGACTGTTCTATGGGGGTGACCCTATGTATTATAATCACTTTTCTTAGTTTTTTTCTTTCACCTTTCATACGGCTAGATTTAGAGTTCTGCATTAGCTGTCAAAAGCAGCGTTAAGGGGTCCTAACGCTGGTTTTGGCCAGCCGCTAGTATTTAGAGTCAGGCAGGAAAGGGTTTAACGCTCACTTTCAAGCCGCAACTTTTCCATACCGCATATTCCCTTACGTCAATTGCATATCCTATCTTTTCAATGGGATCTTCCTAACGCCGGTATTTAGAGTCTAGGCTGAAGTGAGCGGTAGACCCTCTACCAACAAGACTCCAGCCGCAGAAAAGTCAGTAGTTAAGAGCTTTCTGGGCTAATGCCGGTTTATAAAGCTCTTAACTACTGTGCTCTAAAGTACACTAACACCCATAAACTACCTATGTACCCCTAAACCAAGGCCCCCCAACATCGCCGCCACTATAGTAAATATTTTTAACCCCTAATCTGCCGACCGCACACCGCCACCACCTACATTATCCCTATGAACCCCTATCAGACAATCAGATTTTTCCTACCTTAATTCTGATTGGCTGATAGAATCCTATCAGCCAATCGGAATTCGAGGGACGCCATCTTGGATCATGTCATTCGGCGAGTAGGCGTTGTGGAAGAAGGATGGATCCGCGTCGGCTGGAAGAAGATGGCTCCGCTCCGGATGGATGAGATAGAAGATGCCGCTTGGATGAAGATGTCTACCAGTCCAGATGTCCTCTTCTGCCCGGATAGGATGAAGACTTCTGCCACTCCGGATGTCCTCTTTTGGTCCATCGGTGCCCGGCTGGGTGAACACGACTCAAATAGGGAGATCTTCAGGGAGTAGTGTTAGGTTTATTTAAGGGGGGTTTGGGTTAGAGTAGGGGTATGTTGGTGGTGGGTTGTAATGTTGGGGGGTGGTATTGTGTTTTTTTTTACAGGCAAAAGAGCTGTTTACTTTGGGGCATGCCCCGCAAAAAGCCCTTTTAAGGGCTGGTAAAAGAGCTGGTTACTTTTTATTTTAGAATAGGGTAGGACCTTTATTATTTTGGGGGGCTTTGTTATTTTATTAGGGGGTTTAGAGTAGGTGTAATTAGCTTAAAATTCTTGTAATCTTTTTTTATTTTTTGTAATTTAGTGTTTGTTTGTTTTTTGTATAGTTTATTTAATTGTAGGTATTTGTAGATACTTGTAGTTAATTGATTTAATTTATTTATTGATAGTGTAGTGTTAGGTTTAATTGTAACTTAGGTTAGGATTTATTTTACAGGTAATTTTGTAATTATTTTAACTAGGTAGCTATTAAATAGTAAATAACTATTTAATAGCTATTGTACCTAGTTAAAATAAATACAAAGTTGCCTGTTAAATAAATATAAATCCTAAAATAGCTACAATATAATTATTCGTTATATTGTAGCTATATTAGGGTTTATTTTACAGGTAAGTATTTAGATTTAAATATGAATACTTTAGTTAATAATATTTAATTTATTTCGTTAGATTAAAATTATATTTAATTTAGGGGGGTGTTAGGGTTAGGGTTGGACTTAGCTTTAGGGGTTAATACATTTATTATAGTAGCAGCGAGGTCCGGTCAGCAGATTAGGGGTTAATACTTGAAGTTAGGTGGCGGCGATGTTAGGGAGGGCAGATTAGGGGTTAATACTATTTATTATAGGTTTTGCGAGGCGGGAGTGTGGCGGTTTAGGGGTTAATAAGTTTATTAGAGTAGCGGCGAGGTCCGGTCGGCAGATTAGGGGTTAATAAATATAATATAGGGGTCAGCAGTGTTAGGGGCAGCAGATTAGGGGTACATAGGTATAATGTAGGTTGCGGCGGTGTCCGGAGCGGCAGATTAGGGGTTAATAATATAATGCAGGTGTCAGCGATAGCGGGGCGGCAGATTAGGGGTTAATAAGTGTAAGGTTAGGGGTGTTTAGACTCGGGGTTCATGTTAGGGTGTTAGGTGCAGACTTAGAAAGTGTTTCCCCATAGGAAACAATGGGGCTGCGTTAGGAGCTGAACACTGCTTTTTTGGAGGTGTTAGTTTTTTTTTCAGCCCAAACTGCCCCATTGTTTCCTATGGTGATATCGTGCACGAGCACATTTTAGCTGCTTACCACTACCGTAAGCAACGCTGGTATTGAGGGTTGAAGTGGCGGTACATTAGGCTCAACGCACCCTTTTTGGAGCCTAACGCAGCCCCTCAGACAACTCTAAATACCAGCGTTGTTTTAAGGGTGCATTGGGAAAAAAAGCGGCGTTAGCTACGCCGACAAAACTCTAAATCTAGCCGATAGTCTTTATAGTTTGTTCCCTCACAATCTCTTACTTTTTACCATTGCTACAAGCAGTGCTACCCGAGCTGTTTAAGGCTAACAAAGGTGATTATAATACATACAACAGTGGACCACAAAGTTCAGTATCAAGGATACAGAGAAACAGGTGGGCAACCTCATCTTCAGGAATTGAAAGAAGAAGGGCGCCTCATGGTGCAGAAAGTTTCAAAACATATATTGATCAGATTACAAATTCTTAAAAGGGGACTCACAATGAATAAATCACTATGGATAAGTGCTAATTGAGCAAGCTGGATCTCAATAGCCTCCAGCTGACTGGCGACCTGGGCTTTACAGGCACTCAGGATATCTCTCAGTGCAGGGCTGGCCTCTTGTGCTTGGCAGGCAGTCTGGGTTCCACTCAGTTGTAAGGAGTAAAAATAATCCCTATGAGTCTGAATCAATCTGAGATTTTAGAGAGAAAACTGCACCAAATAAAATTTAAATCCTTTTATTCTGTCAGGTTAATAAAACATAAAACGCGTTTCTCAGACTTGCAGTTCCATTTCATCAGGCAATTGCACAAGAGGCCAGCTAGCCCTGTAAAGCTCAGGTGGCCGGTCAGCTGGAGGCTGTTGAGATCCAGTTTGCTCAATTAGCGCATATCCATAGTGCTTTATCCATTGTGAGTACCCTTTTGGGAATTTTTATTATGATCAATATATGTTTTGAAGCTTTCTGTGCCATGAGGCGGCGGCGCCCTTCTTCTTTCAATCCCAGATAGCCCTTTTCCAGATCAACCAGCATGAGGAGGCGCTGACTCGTGGTGTTTATATTTACACAGCATACATCTGTTGGACTCTCAAGACGTTTTGCTCACCAATTTTTATTGTTTTTGTCGTTTTTACAATTTTTAGTTTATTTTATATATCGTGATTCGTTTTATGACCTGTAATAGGTCAGGTATATGGCCTGCCTAGTCTAATAGCACCTTAGGTTTGTTTTCAAACAAAATGTTAATGGTTACAGCGCCCCCTTAAGACACATGTATCAACTCTTGATAAAGTCCAGCCGAGTCCGGAGAAAACGAGTTGAGGTTGGGAGGAGCGTGGATCAGTGCATTGATACCGACCACGGACATCCTGTCAGTTTCACCTCTTACCTCTTTCACCTCTTACCTGCACAGCCATACGGATACAGTGTCAGATTCACTGCATGAACAGCGTGTATGACTGAATGAGCGAGGTATCAGGGGTTTAGCCACATAGCTTTATACTTTTAAAAGCTTTGTTACATGTGTATTTAAAGTGCATTTTAACTTGTGCTTTTTAACTGTTGTGACATTAAACGATACACTTAGAGGAGGTGCGCTTCTGTTTTTCTTGTATATGTGATCTTTACTGTTGCAACCACATCTTCTATTTGTTTCTACCTTTATATATTTAAAGGGATATATGAAACCCAAACTTTTTTCATTCATGATTTAGATAGAACATGAATGAATTTGTATTATATAATATGCTTTGTTCTCTTTTGTATCCTTTGCTAATTATAACACTTCTGTAGGCTCAGTACCAGCAATGTACTACTGGGAGCTTGCAGCTGATTGGTGGCTGCAAATTCCTGTATATTCCTCTTGTTATTGGCTCACTCATGTTTAGCTAGCACCCAGTAGTGCATTGCTGCTCTTTCAATAAAGAATACTAAGAGCAAATCAAATTTGATAATATAAGTAAATTGGAATGTTGTTTAAAACTGCTCTACATGAATTTATGAAAGAAAAATTCTGGGTTTCATGTCACAATAAATCCCTCTTCCCCTTCCTTCAGCAATCCTTGCAGAGTACTGGACGTATGGAAAAGGAACTATCCTGCAAATTCAGGGCAAATAGCACTTTTCATATATGGGGGTGCAGCCTTTTACTAGCCAGCGAACCACCACTGCTCACACATCATCAGCATTTACGGTAGAATTGTACAGGTAAAACACCCATGCTATGTCACCCCTGCTCTATTTTGATTTTGCTCAATTTGTTATATCAGCGCAATTAAAAATGCTCGCGAGAAGACAATATCGCTAGCGCAAAATTGTTTGCGCCTCACTTGTAATTCTGAGGTGGGCTGGTAATCTTCCAGGTTTGGCCAAACAATATGATTTTATAAACTTCTATTTTATATAATTTTTAGAAAAGTGCACAAGTAATAATGCTTGTCTGTAAAATGAATGTGCCTGAATTTAGTATATGTTATCACCCTTTAAGATTGGTACTGAGCACAGCTTGTTTCTTCTGCTAAAGAGTGTTTATAAACATATAAATAAATTAAATAGTGATTTTAACATCTCTGTTTATCTTTAACATACTACTTCTCTTTAACAAGAATAGCTTTAAAATCAAACGATTTAAGCATGTTAAAAAAAAGCCTTGGATGGTTTGTTATGTGGGCAGAGTTATGACGGTAGTTGGTAGACTTAAGAGTGTTCTGTGAGCACAGCTGAGGGTGTCATTGATGGGGTTCGACAGCTATGAGGAGCGGTGAGGTGGGAGGTGGGCAAAGTCAGGGCAGTCTCTGGTTTCACTTTGGAATCTGATGCAAATTGAATTATTTGTGCTGAGGGGACACTGGGGTAGACTTCCCAAACCATTACAATTCCACATTAAACAGGACAGTTGGGAGCTTTGTATTAAAGGTGAAAAAGGGTATGTGTACAAGCGCTAAGGTAATCCCCAAGATGTATCCAAACAGAGATCCTAACCAACCTCCAAAAAATATGCACAAGTAGTAAGAAGTGAATACAGCGCCAACAAGAGGCCAAGGGATAAATATACTCACAGAGAGATAAAAGAAGATTATTTAATGAACCATGTTAAAAAGCATCAGTAATAAAAGACTATATATAAAAAATGTAAAAAGCACATATAAATAAAATTACAAATACAGGAATATCTTACAGAAGCGGCTCAAAGGGCCAAAGCTGATAATTACAATAAAAACAGAGGTAATAACAGGTGATCAGTGTGAGTGGTACACCAAAATAAGAGTGTATACTGATAAAACAGAATTAGCCTAAGTACAACTGTAGCAAGTGCATCAAGCAAAAAACTAATAAACAATAATACAAACAATAGTGTTCAAAATTAGTGTTACAAAAATAGTGTTCCAAAAAATAGAAAAATGCACTGCAGTGCAAAAAAAGGGGGGTAGCAAAATAATTGTATAGATACAATCAAATAGTGAGTGTGTGCAAATGGATATAAAAATGCTAGCTACTTAATCCAGTGAGGTTAAGATATAATTAAATAAAATACACAATATGCAATAACATAAAAAATAAAATACACAATATGCAATAACATAAAAAATAAAAAATAAAATATAAAATATAATCCAAAAAAGTGTTCAAAAAGTTGATCAACAAATGTTAGTGAAGAACAAAAATAAGTCAATCAAAACTAAAAAATGGAAAAAATGGGTGATGAAAAGCAAGGTGAAAGTGAGGAAATTGATTCCTTCCAATGTTAGTTACTTTAACAGATCCAAATTCCTGAGTGTGGTTGCTGAAGTAGCTGATTGGATCCTAGCACCTGTCAGCTGCTCCTATGGTATCCTAAAAAGTGTCCCTGTAAAAAAAAGAAATTCACAACATAGTGTATCCAATATGAGAATGAAGTAAAGATTAAAGTAATGCTTACCAATATGTCAACGCGTTTCTCAAGGCTAGTCTTGAGAAAGGCCCTTTTTTGAGGGCAGAAACGCGTTGACATATTGGTAAGCATTACTTTAATCTTTACTTCATTCTCATATTGGATACACTATGTTGTGAATTTCTTTTTTTTACAGGGACACTTTTTAGGATACCATAGGAGCAGCTGACAGGTGCTAGGATCCAATCAGCTACTTCAGCAACCACACTCAGGAATTTGGATCTGTTAAAGTAACTAACATTGGAAGGAATCAATTTCCTCACTTTCACCTTGCTTTTCATCACCCATTTTTTCCATTTTTTAGTTTTGATTGACTTATTTTTGTTCTTCACTAACATTTGTTGATCAACTTTTTGAACACTTTTTTGGATTATATTTTATATTTTATTTTTTATTTTTTATGTTATTGCATATTGTGTATTTTATTTTTTATGTTATTGCATATTGTGTATTTTATTTAATTATATCTTAACCTCACTGGATTAAGTAGCTAGCATTTTTATATCCATTTGCACTCACTCACTATTTGATTGTATCTATACAATTATTTTGCTACCTCCCTTTTTTTGCACTGCAGTGCATTTTTCTATTTTTTGGAACACTATTTTTGTAACACTAATTTTGAACACTATTGTTTGTATTATTGTTTATTAGTTTTTTGCTTGATGCACTTGCTACAGTTGTACTTAGGCTAATTCTGTTTTATCAGTATACACTCTTATTTTGGTGTACCACTCACACTGATCACCTGTTATTACCTCTGTTTTTATTGTAATTATCAGCTTTGGCCCTTTGAGCCGCTTCTGTAAGATATTCCTGTATTTGTAATTTTATTTATATGTGCTTTTTACATTTTTTATATATAGTCTTTTATTACTGATGCTTTTTAACATGGTTCATTAAATAATCTTCTTTTATCTCTCTGTGAGTATATTTATCCCTTGGCCTCTTGTTGGCGCTGTATTCACTTCTTACTACTTGTGCATAGCTTTGTATTAAAGGGACACTGTACACTATATTTTTCTATGCATAAATGTTTTGTAGATGATCCAGTGTTTTTGTAACAATGTTTAGTTTTCCTTATTTTTTTTTTTAATAACATTGTGCTGATTTTCAGACTCCTAACCAAGCCCCAAAGTATCAGATATTAGGGTAGATTTATTATGCTGCCGATGCAGCTTTTTCCCGTGAGCCTTCAGGCTCGCCGGAAACAAAAGTTAAAAAGCAGCGATCATAAGACCGCTGCTCCTTAACTCATTCGCCACCTCTAAGGAGGCGGACAGAAATCATCTCGATCGGATACGATCGGGATGATTGACACACCCTGCTAGTGGCCGATTGGCTGCGAATGGGCAGGGAGCAGCATTGCACTAGCATTTCACCAGAAATGCTTGTGCAATGATAAATGCTGACAGCTTATGCTGTCAGCATTTAGCGATGTTGGGCAGACATGTTCATCACAGCGAATCACGTCCGTCCGACATTTCATAAATCTACCCGATAGACTGAAGTCTACAAGACTACTGCTTGCTCTTGTTTGTGTAATCTGTTTTTTTCATATGTAGGGGAGGGGGAGTGTCTGCTCTTTCTGCTTTCCCAGCCCCTTTTAGTGGATGTCCCAGCCTAACCTCATCAACACTGCTAAACTTGAAGCTTCTAAGTAAGTTTTTAAAAACGTTTTACACTGGATTTTTATATCAGTATCTGTGCATATTATTCTTTATAGTAGTGTCTATTACATGCAGTTTTATTAACATTGGTGTATAATGTCACTTTAATACTTACATTTGTTTAAATCACCCTTCTCCCTGCTTTAGTTATTATCTTGTTCGGTGTAAAAAATGTTTTAGTTCTGCATGTAATAGCTGGTTTATATCACCCTCTAATTGCTACCTGCAGTACCTAATAGCAGGTGTGTTTATTCACCGTTTCTGTTCCTTTAAAAGGCACCTTGCATACAGATGACGCTGCTATCAGTGATTTTCTAATAAACTTTATCACTGACAATGAGAAAAATAGGATTTTAGGTGAGAAGTAATTTAAAGAATATTAATGAAGGAATTGCAGATAGGACTGGTTAGATTAGGACTTTTCATTAAAGGGACAGTCTACACCTTAGTCATCTTAAAGTCTTACTTTAGATTAAGCTGCAAATATCATCAGGCACCCTTTCTATATCATGCAACAGTAACAGTAAAAAAGTTATTTTAAAATGACTACTGTTTCTGGTCACTTTGAGATGTCTGCCAAGCTCTGCCCACTGATGACATCATGATCTGGGCTCCATCTATAAACTCTGCTGAATAGCATTGATAGTCTGGGAAGCCTTTAATGCAGCTCAGATCGTGATGTCATCAGTAGGCAAAAAAAATATTTTTTTAAATCAATTTGTTTAAATTCATATAGATAACATTGATCTCATGCACGTTAAAGGGAAAATGAACCCAAATATTTAAATTTTTTATGCAGATAGAGCATGACATTTTAAGCAACTTTGTAATTTAATCCTATTCTCCGATGTTCTTCCTTATATTGTTATATTAATTTGAAATGCAAGAATGTAATTGTTGATTCTGGGACATTAATAGTGATAAACTTTTTTTTTCTAAAATGAAAGTATGCCTAAAGAAATAAAATGAAAGATAGGAAAGATAGAATCTAAACACATATTAAAAAATAATTCTTGTTATAGCCTTACAAATAACAACAGAGTCAAGTGTAGATCTCATTTTTTTTTATTTTATGAGATTGTATTAAACATGTGTCTCATCAACTTTACATTGAACAATTGCAACATTTACCAAAATGAACCACTTTCAATCAATGGCTTTACAATGATATACAATATCATTCATTGAAACTACAATATTTGCTCAACACTTACCCAAAATATAGCAGCTTTTGGATTAAAAATAATAATGTAAAGTAAAGAAAAACACAAATAAAAACTGTATGTTGTACAATCAGGCTTCTTGCCCAAAAACCCCCTGGATATAGACTGCTCGAGCATGGACTCCCATAGCATCGTGCTCCAGGAATGGGTCAATGAATTGAATGACCATATTCATTGTCCAAGCTCTCCATATCTATATCCAGGATTTTTAGGGCAATATTGTGCAACATACAGCACACCATAAAAATTAAGGAGACTTTGAAGGGGGCATACTGAAGAACACCACCAGAGATGTCCAAGCAGCGGAAACGGCTCTTCAGCACGCCAAAGGTGCGCTCAATCACATATCTTGTTGCAGTGTGTGCACGGTTGTAGCGCACCTCTTCCACTCCTTCAGGGTTTTGGACGGGTGTGAACAGCCACGGAAGACACGGATATCCAGAGTCACCTGCACAAACAAAATAGATCATTGACATTAGCAATCAGAATGAATAAAATACTTCATATACAGAGTATCTAAGAGATATTTACCCATCAGGATTCCTTCTGGCATTTGGCCCTCCTGGGAGCGTTGGTATATGGCGGAATTCCGGAGGACAAAGGAATCATGATTGCAGCCAGGGAGTCCAGATCGAACACTCATCACCCTCAACCTGGCGTCACAGATGACCTGGATATTCAGCGAGTGATTGAATTTCCTATCCCGGTAGGGCTCCTCTTGACCACTGGAAGGCTGCACTAAGATGTGTGTGCAGTCTATGGCCCCCAATACCCTTGGCAATCCAGCTCGATGGTAGAACTGGAGCTTGACAGCATGCCACTCCTCCGGTGTGTTTGGGAAGTGGACATGATGGACTAGGCGTCGGTGCAAAACATCCAGGACAACCTTCAGGTGACGTGAGAAGGTTGTCTGGCTCATACCAATGCCTAGACCTGTCACAACATGGAATGACCCAGTTGCCAAGAAATAGAGGACCACAAGCAGCTTTACCATCCCAGGGATTGCCCTAATTCTTCTAGTGAGTGGCTCGAGAGAGTCCGCGATCTCGACATAGAGCCTCTCAATACAGGCCCTATCCAGTCAAAATCGACGGATCACCTCTCAGTCACTGAGGGCATGGAGCCCAATCCTTGGGTAGAAAACCCGTGGCACTCGCTGGCGTCTTCCGTGTTGGATTGCAGCCATCAACACCTGTCTTGCCATGCGTCTCCTTAATACCAAAACAAAGTTGAGAACATTGAGGATGTCCATCCTCAAAATCACACCAAATAATAATAATGAAATGTAGTGATTGAAGAGCCCCTTTTCTAACGCCTAGTTTCACAGATGTGAACGTTTTCAGTAATTGAATAAATGGTGCGTCAATCATTACCTAACTACATGACTTGCACATTTTGATTACTATCGCGTCATTTTACGTGCAATTAAATTGACTAATTATTCCAAAAAAATTATTTGTCTTTTTTATTGCGTCATTTGACGAGCACGATGGGATGTCCATAAAAATATCTGATTAAGCCATCCAGGTGTGTTTATCAGCTGTAAGAAATGCAGGTGTCTGTGAAATTAACAAAATTAATTATGAAAAACACATGAGTATTTGGCTCAAATTTCAATGTTATTTCTGATTTTTCTTTTTGGATGGCAGCATTATGAAGGTGAAAAAGGTCAGTGATTACTGTGTTTTTAAGATTACATATTAAAGTGTTGTATTAACATTTGCAATCCTAAGTAACAAAAAGAATGCAATGTCGAATATTATGATGGGAAATATTGTTTGATATCCTTGATGTGATTCCTAATACCATTTACAAATCAGTTCAATGTATTTTGAAAGCGCAAAGTTAAACAGACATAAATCCAAGCCAAATTTATAAGGGCATTTTAGCTACAAAAAGGGATCCTAACAACTGACTGAAAACCGTGACATTATTATAAAAGTAATATGAGTGAATTACCTTTTAAACCTCCATGATGCTGCCATCCAAACATAAAATCTGAGTTCATGTCATGCCTATGTAAATATGCAGGTGTTTTGGCTAATTAATTGATAGCCTAATTTGTATTGTGCATAATTAATTGATAGGCTAATTTGTATTTTGTATAATTAATTGATAGCATAATTGCTGTGCAGTGTTTTAATTTTTTGGCTATCCTTTGTGTGTTTTTTTTTTTTAAATCTCCTTTATTGCTGTGCAATGATTTCATTCTCTTGCTATCCTTTGTGTGAATGTGCTTTTCTTCTTCTAAATCTATGACGTTGCTGCGCAATGTTTTCATTCTCTTGCTATCCTTTGTGTGAATGTGCTTTTCTTCTTCTAAATCTATGACGTTGCTGCGCAATGTTTTCATTCTCTTGCTATTCTTTGTGTGAATGTGCTTTCCTTTTTCTAAATCTATGACGTTGCTGTGCAATGTTTTCATTCTCTTGCTATCCTTTGTGTGAATGTGCTTTTCTTTTTCTAAATCTATGACATTGCTGTGCAATGTTTTCATTCTCTTGCTATCCTTTGTATGAATGTGCTGACGTTGCTGTGCAATGTTTTCATTCTCTTGCTATCCTTTGTGTGAATGTGCTTTTCTTTTTCTAAATCTATGACGTTGCTGTGCAATGTTTTCATTCTCTTGCTATCCTTTGTGTGAATGTGCTTTTCTTTTTTTAAATCTATAACGTTGCTGTGCAATGTTTTCATTCTCTTGCTATCCTTTGTGTGAATGTGCTTTTCTTTTTACAATCTTTGAATTATAGGAATGGAATGGTATTTATAACAAGATATACATATTTAATAATGATTTCCATTGAGTTTTATTAGGTGATATGCTTGACTCTAGCAGTATCGAACATAAGATTACTGTTTTCTGATTCCCATTGACTACTATAGCATCCGCGACCTCTAAGGCGGCAGATTGAAAACTAGGTACGCTGCGTCGGATAAGATGCGAGCGTAAGTGATCATTTTTTGATCACTTTCGGAAAGCTTCTAATTGTGTCGAAGAACAGGGGAAAGCAGGGAATTCCGCAAGATTTCCAGAGTTTTCTAGTCGCAGCGATCTGCGTCGAATTGAGAGCGCCGGATCGTATGTTACGTCATAAAATTCTAACTCTTCCGATCTTGACACTTTGATAACTACGGCGATGCAACCTCGTGATGAGTACGACGCGGATTTCTGCCGTATTCTCAGTAGACGCTTTGATAACTAGAGGCCTATGGGTCTAATTTATCATTAGAATCAATCAGATCATGTATTTTCTGAGTTTACACATAGAAATCTCAGAAGTGAATCAGAATATTTCTTTCTACTTGTGGGATCTTTGTCATACAGGAGGGTGGACATTCAGCATATGCAGTTGAAATTAGACTATTAATCTAGTATTTTATGGGTTTATTAAAGTCTAGTCAAAATAAACTTTTATGATTCAGATAGGGCATGCCATTTTAACCCTTTAAGGACACAGCTTTCTGTTTGCTCAATTGTTTTATGACGGAAAAATTCTGTCATATGTCCTTAAGAGGTTAAACAATATTCCAATTTACTTTTATCAACAAATTAGCTTTGCTCTCTTGCGCCTAGATTTAGAGTTTTGCATTAGAAGGGGTGCGTTAGCTACGCATCTTTTTTTTCTAACGCACAGTGTTTTTAACGCTGGTATTTAGAGTTAAAAAAACCCCTTCTAACGCGATTCCTAACGCGTATATTTAATATGCGGAATCACGCCTGCGTTAGACAGTCTCCCATAGAGAACAATGAGAAATCAAACAAACACGCTTTTTTCACCTAACACTCAATCTTGTGAGAAATACGCACTGCTCGGTCATATGACGTATACCACATAATGCATAACAATAACACACTGCAAATGTCATAACAACAATCAAAAAACATAGCACACACGCATTACACATTCACAAGTGGGGAAAAATAAAAAATATAACTAAACGAGGAATACGCATATACTTTACGATACGGAAATATACGGAAAATAACAAGGAAAAATAAATGCACACTCATACACAAGCAAAATACTCACATTCAACATTACAAAATATTAGGACAAACATACATATACAACATTTCACTAATACGACACCATCAACAATTAACATTTACACATAATACTACAGGGAGTGCAGAATTATTAGGCAAGTTGTATTTTTGAGGATTAATTTTATTATTGAACAACAACCATGTTCTCAATGAACCCAAAAAACTCATTAATATCAAAGCTGAATATTTTTGGAAGTAGTTTTTAGTTTGTTTTTAGTTTTAGCTATTTTAAGGGGATATCTGTGTGTGCAGGTGACTATTACTGTGCATAATTATTAGGCAACTTAACAAAAAACAAATATATACCCATTTCTATTATTTATTTTTACCAGTGAAACCAATATAACATCTCAACATTCACAAATATAAATTTCTGACATTCAAAAACAAAACAAAAACAAATCAGTGACCAATATAGCCACCTTTCTTTGCAAGGACACTCAAAAGCCTGCCATCCATGGATTCTGTCAGTGTTTTGATCTGTTCACCATCAACATTGCATGCAGCAGCAACCACAGCCTCCCAGACACTGTTCAGAGAGGTGTACTGTTTTCCCTCCTTGTAAATCTCACATTTGATGATGGACCACAGGTTCTCAATGGGGTTCAGATCAGGTGAACAAGGAGGCCATGTCATTAGATTTTCTTCTTTTATACCCTTTCTTGCCAGCCACGCTGTGGAGTACTTGGACGCGTGTGATGGAGCATTGTCCTGCATGAAAAACATAATTTATGCTTACCTGATAAATTTATTTCTCTTGTAGTGTATCCAGTCCACGGATCATCCATTACTTATGGGATATTAACTCCTCCCCAACAGGAAGTGCAAGAGGATTCACCCAGCAGAGCTGCTATATAGCTCCTCCCCTAACTGCCATTACCAGTCATTCGACCGAAAACATGCAGAGAAAGGAAAACCATAGGGTACAGTGGTGACTGTAGTTTAATGGAAAAATTACCTGCCTTAAAGTGACAGGGCGGGCCGTGGACTGGATACACTACAAGAGAAATAAATTTATCAGGTAAGCATAAATTATGTTTTCTCTTGTTAAGTGTATCCAGTCCACGGATCATCCATTACTTATGGGATACCAATACCAAAGCTAAAGTACACGGATGACGGGAGGGACAGGCAGGCTCTTTATACGGAAGGAACCACTGCCTGAAGAACCTTTCTCCCAAAAACAGCCTCCAAAGAAGCAAAAGTGTCAAATTTGTAAAATTTGGAAAAAGTATGAAGAGAAGACCAAGTTGCAGCCTTGCAAATCTGTTCAACAGAAGCCTCATTCTTAAAGGCCCAAGTGGAAGCCACAGCTCTAGTAGAATGTGCTGTAATTCTTTCAGGAGGCTGCTGTCCAGCAGTCTCATAGGCTAACCGTATTATGTTACGAAGCCAAAAGGAGAGAGAGGTAGCTGAAGCTTTTTGACCTCTCCTCTGACCAGAATAAACGACAAACAGGGAAGACGTTTGTCGAAAATCCTTAGTTGCCTGTAGATAAAATTTCAGGGCACGGACTACATCTAGATTGTGTAGCAGACGTTCCTTTTTCGAAGAAGGATTAGGACACAAAGATGTAACCACAATCTCTTGATTGATATTCCTGTTAGTGACCACCTTAGGTAGGAACCCAGGTTTAGTACGCAGAACTACCTTGTCTGAATGAAAAATCAGATAAGGAGAATCACAATGTAAGGCAGATAACTCAGAGACTCTTCGAGCCGAGGAAATCGCCATTAAAAACAGAACTTTCCAAGATAACAACTTGATATCAATGGAATGAAGGGGTTCAAACAGAACCCCCTGTAAAACATTAAGAACTAAGTTCAAACTCCATGGTGGAGCAACAGTTTTAAACACAGGCTTGATCCTAGCTAAAGCCTGACAAAAAGCTTGAACGTCCGGAACTTCTGACAGACGTTTGTGTAAAAGAATGGACAGAGCTGAAATCTGTCCCTTTAAGGAACTAGCGGATAAACCCTTTTCTAAACCTTCTTGTAGAAAAGACAATATCCTCGGAATCCTAACCTTACTCCATGAGTAACTCTTGGATTCACACCAATATAAGTATTTGCGCCATATCTTATGGTAAATCTTTCTGGTAACAGGCTTCCTAGCCTGTATTAAGGTATCAATAACTGACTCATAAAAACCACGTTTTGATAAAATCAAGCGTTCAATTTCCAAGCAGTCAGCTTCAGAGAAATTAGATTTTGATGTTTGAAGGGACCCTGGATCAGAAGGTCCTGTTTCAGAGGTAGCGACCAAGGTGGACAGGATGACATGTCCACTAGATCTGCATACCAAGTCCTGCGTGGCCATGCAGGCATTATTAGAATCACTGATGCTCTCTCCTGTTTGATTCTGGCAATCAATCGAGGAAGCATCGGGAAGGGTGGAAACACATAAGCCATCCCGAAGGTCCAAGGTGCTGTCAAAGCATCTATCAGAACCGCTCCCGGATCCCTGGATCTGGACCCGTAACGAGGAAGCTTGGCGTTCTGGCGAGACGCCATGAGATCTATCTCTGGTTTGCTCCAACGTCGAAGTATTTGGGCAAAGACCTCCGGATGAAGTTCCCACTCCCCCGGATGAAAAGTCTGACGACTTAAGAAATCCGCCTCCCAGTGGATTGCTGACAGGTGGCAAGAGTGAGACTCTGCCCAGCGAATTATCTTTGATACTTCCATCATTGCTAGGGAGCTTCTTGTCCCTCCCTGATGGTTGATGTAAGCTACAGTCGTGATGTTGTCCGACTGAAACCTGATGAACCCCCGAGTTGTTAACTGGGGCCAAGCCAGAAGGGCATTGAGAACTGCTCTCAATTCCAGAATGTTTATTGGTAGGAGACTCTCCTCCTGATTCCATTGTCCCTGAGCCCTCAGAGAATTCCAGACAGCGCCCCAACCTAGTAGGCTGGCGTCTGTTGTTACAATTGTCCAGTCCGGCCTGCTGAATGGCATCCCCCTGGACAGATGTGGCCGAGAAAGCCACCATAGAAGAGAATTTCTGGTCTCTTGATCCAGATTCAGAGTAGGGGACAAGTCTGAGTAATCCCCATTCCACTGACTTAGCATGCACAATTGCAGCGGTCTGAGATGTAGACGTGCAAAGGGTACTATGTCCATTGCTGCTACCATTAAGCCGATCACCTCCATGCATTGAGCTACTGACGGGTGTTGAATGGAATGAAGGACACGGCATGCATTTTGAAGCTTTGTTAACCTGTCTTCTGTCAGGTAAATCTTCATTTCTACAGAATCTATAAGAGTCCCCAAGAAGGAAACTCTTGTGAGTGGAAAGAGAGAACTCTTCTTTTCGTTCACCTTCCATCCATGCGACCTTAGAAATGCCAGTACTAACTCTGTATGAGACTTGGCAGTTTGAAAGCTTGAAGCTTGTATCAGAATGTCGTCTAGGTACGGAGCTACCGCAATTCCTCGCGGTCTTAGTACCGCCAGAAGAGCACACAGAACCTTTGTGAAGATTCTCGGAGCCGTAGCCAATCCGAATGGAAGAGCTACAAACTGGTAATGCCTGTCTAGAAAGGCAAACCTTAGATACCGGTAATGATCTTTGTGAATCGGTATGTGAAGGTAAGCATCCTTTAAATCCACTGTGGTCATGTACTGACCCTTTTGGATCATGGGTAAAATTGTCCGAATAGTTTCCATTTTGAACGATGGAACTCTTAGGAATTTGTTTAGGATCTTTAAATCCAAGATTGGCCTGAAAGTTCCCTCTTTTTTGGGAACCACAAACAGATTTGAGTAAAACCCTTGTCCTTGTTCCGACCGCGGAACCGGATGGATCACTCCCATTAATAAAAGATCTTGTACGCAGCGTAGAAACGCCTCTTTCTTTATTTGGTTTGTTGACAACCTTGACAGATGAAATCTCCCTCTTGGGGGAGAGAATTTGAAGTCTAGAAGGTATCCCTGAGATATGATCTCTAACGCCCAGGGATCCTGGACATCTCTTGCCCAAGCCTGGGCGAAGAGAGAAAGTCTGCCCCCCACTAGATCCGTTCCCGGATTGGGGGCCCTCGATTCATGCTGTCTTAGGGGCAGCAGCAGGTTTCCTGGCCTGCTTGCCCTTGTTCCAGGACTGGTTAGGTCTCCAGCCTTGTCTGTAGCGAGCAACAGCTCCTTCCTGTTTTGGTGCAGAGGAAGTTGATGCTGCTCCTGCTTTGAAATTACGAAAGGAGCGAAAATTAGACTGTCTAGCCTTAGGTTTGGCTCTGTCTTGAGGCAGGGCATGGCCTTTACCTCCTGTAATGTCAGCGATAATTTCTTTCAACCCGGGCCCGAATAAGGTCTGCCCTTTGAAAGGTATATTAAGCAATTTAGATTTAGAAGTAACGTCAGCTGACCAGGATTTTAGCCACAGTGCTCTGCGTGCCTGAATGGCGAATCCGGAATTCTTAGCCGTAAGTTTAGTTAAATGTACTACGGCATCTGAAATAAATGAGTTAGCTAACTTAAGGGCTTTAAGCTTGTGTGTAATCTCATCTAATGGAGCTGATTCAAGTGTCTCTTCCAGAGACTCAAACCAAAATGCTGCTGCAGACATGACAGGCGCAATGCATGCAAGAGGTTGCAATATAAAACCTTGTTGAACAAACATTTTCTTAAGGTAACCCTCTAACTTTTTATCCATTGGATCTGAAAAGGCACAGCTATCCTCCACCGGGATAGTGGTACGCTTAGCTAAAGTAGAAACTGCTCCCTCCACCTTAGGGACCGTTTGCCATAAGTCCCGTGTGGTGGCGTCTATTGGAAACATCTTTCTAAATATCGGAGGGGGTGAGAACGGCACACCGGGTCTATCCCACTCCTTAGTAACAATTTCAGTAAGTCTCTTAGGTATAGGAAAAACGTCAGTACTCGCCGGTACCGCAAAATATTTATCCAACCTACACATTTTCTCTGGTATTGCAACTGTGTTACAATCATTCAGAGCCGCTAACACCTCCCCTAGTAATACACGGAGGTTTTCCAGCTTAAATTTAAAATTTTAAATATCTGAATCCAGTTTGTTTGGATCAGAACCGTCACCCGCAGAATGAAGCTCTCCGTCCTCATGTTCTGCAAATTGTGACGCAGTGTCTGACATGGCCCTAATATTATCAGCGCACTCTGTTCTCACCCCAGAGTGATCACGCTTACCTCTTAGTTCTGGTAATTTAGCCAAAACTTCAGTCATAACAGTAGCCATATCCTGTAATGTGATTTGTAATGGCCGTCCAGATGTACTCGGCGCTACAATATCACGCACCTCCCGAGCGGGAGATGCAGGTACTGACACGTGAGGCGAGTTAGTCGGCATAACTCTCCCCTCGTTGTTTGGTGAAATATGTTCAATTTGTACAGATTGACTTTTATTTAAAGTAGCATCAATACAGTTAGTACATAAATTTCTATTGGGCTCCACTTTGGCTTTAGCACATATAGCACAGATATCTTCCTCTGAATCAGACATGTTTAACACACTAGCAAATAAACTAGCAACTTGGAAATACTTTTCAAGTAATTTACTATAATATGAAAACGTACTGTGCCTATAAGAAGCACAGAAAAAGTTATGACAGTTGAAAATTAATAAACTGAAAAGTTATAGCATCAAATCTTTGTAAAAAACACAATTTTAGCAAAGGATTGCTCCCATTAGCAAAGGATAACTAACCCTGATAGCAGAAAAAAAAAAAAAAAAAATACAGAAATAAACGTTTTTTTTTTTTATCACAGTCAACTACAATCTCACAGCTCTGCTGTGAGTGATTACCTCCCTCAAAACAAGTTTTGAAGACCCCTGAGTTCTGTAGAGATGAACCGGATCATGCAGGGAAGACAATAAACTTCTGACTGAATTTTTTGATGCGTAGCAAAAGCACCAAAAAAGGTCCCTCCCCCTCACACATAACAGTGAGAGAGATCAGTAAACTGTCATAAATTAAATAAAACGACTGCCAAGTGGAAAAAAATAGTGCCCAAAACATTTTTTCACCCAGTACCTCAGAAAATTAAACGATTTTACATGCCAGCAAAAAACGTTTAACATTAATAAATTGAGTGTTATTAAAAAGCCTGTTGCTAGTCCCTGCAAATTAGGCTAAAGTTTTATGCATACAGTATAATTCCAGTGAAGTGCCATTCCCCAGAATACTGAAGTGTAAAATATACATACATGACAGCCTGATACCAGTTGCTGCTACTGCATTTAAGGCTGAGTTTACATTATATCGGTATGGCAGAATTTTCTCATCAATTCCATTGTCAGAAAATAATAAGCTGCTACATACCTCTTTGCAGATTAATCTGCCCGCTGTCCCCTGATCTGAAGTTTACCTCTCCTCAGATGGCCGAGAAACAGCAATATGATCTTAACTACTCCGGCTAAAATCATAGAAAAACTCAGGTAGATTCTTCTTCAAATTCTACCAGAGAAGGAATAACACACTCCGGTGCTATTATAAAATAACAAACTTTTGATTGAAGGTATGAAACTAAGTATAATCACCACAGTCCTCTCACACATCCTATCTATTCGTTGGGTGCAAGAGAATGACTGGTAATGGCAGTTAGGGGAGGAGCTATATAGCAGCTCTGCTGGGTGAATCCTCTTGCACTTCCTGTTGGGGAGGAGTTAATATCCCATAAGTAATGGATGATCCGTGGACTGGATACACTTAACAAGAGAAATCATGTTTTTCTTGAAGGATGCAGACTTCTTCCTGTACCACTGCTTGAAGAAGGTGTCTTCCAGAAACTGGCAGTAGGACTGGGAGTTGAGCTTGACTCCATCCTCAACCCGAAAAGGCCCCACAAGCTCATCTTTGATGATACCAGCCCAAACCAGTACTCCCCCTCCACCTTGCTGGCGTCTGAGTCGGACTGGAGCTCTCTGCCCTTTACCAATCCAGCCACGGGCCCATCCATCTGGCCCATCAAGACTCACTCTCATTTCATCAGTCCATAAAACCTTAGAAAAATCAAACCTTAGAAAAGTCTTGAGATATTTCTTGGCCCAGGTTCAGCTTGTGTGTCTTGTTCAGTGGTGGTCGTCTTTCAGCCTTTCTTACCTTGGCCATGTCTCTGAGTATTGCACACCTTGTGCTTTTGGGCACTCCAGTGATGTTGCAGCTCTGAAATATGGCCAAACTGGTGGCAAGCGGCATCTTGGCAGCTGCACGCTTGACTTTTCTCAGTTCATGGGCAGTTATTTTGCGCCTTGGTTTTTCCACACGCTTCTTGCGACCCTGTTGACTATTTTGAATGAAACGCTTGATTGTTCGATGATCACGCTTCAGAAGCTTTGCAATTTTAAGAGTGCTGCATCCCTCTGCAAGATATCTCACTATTTTTGACTTTTCTGAGCCTGTCAAGTCCTTCTTTTGACCCATTTTGCCAAAGGAAAGGAAGTTGCCTAATAATTATGCACACCTGATATAGGGTGTTGATGTCATTAGACCACACCCCTTCTCATTACAGAGATGCACATCACCTAATATGCTTAATTGGTAGTAGGCTTTAGAGCCTATACAGCTTGGAGTAAGACAACATGCATAAAGAAGATGATGTGGTCAAAATACTCATTTGCCTAATAATTCTGCACTCCCTGTATTGGACAATGTTATAGAAAACGAGCACTATAACATCACTGCATTCTACACATTCTACAAATACTAACTCTAAATGAGAAAGCGCAAATTCACACAACTAATACACATTGCACACATACTAATTACTAACAAAGCACAACTGAACACAATTTACAAGGCAAACCGGTACATCATTATTCATTTACACAGGGTATATAAGCACCACACAAGCATGGCTTCTTTGACTGTGTTGCTGGTGGGTTTTTGGAGATTTGAGATTTAGTGAGTTATTGTGAGAGTTAGTGCGAGTTAGTGTTAGTGTGAGAAAGTCAGTTAGTGTTATCGTGAGTGAGTTAGTGGTAGTGTGAGAGAGTCAGTGTTATCGTGAGTGAGTTAGTGGTAGTGTGAGAGAGTCAGTTAGTGTTATCGTGAGTGAGTTAGTAGTAGTGTGAGAGAGTCACTTAGTGTTATCGTGAGTCAGTTAGTGGTAGTGTGAGATAGGAAGAGAGCGGTAGTGAGCGACAGTTTGTTTGGGTGAGTGTGCGAGTGCTTTTTCTGTATACGTAACATATTTACACGCAAACACATTCAATACATACATACACTTATCAATAACACTACATACACTCCATACCCCATACCCTCTCATACTACACTCCATACCCCATTCCCTGTAATCCCATACCCCATTCCCTCTAATCCCATCCCCATCCCCTAGTTACATTTAGTTTACATATCCTCCTTTTAGTCTTCTTATAAATTTTGTTTGGTTAAATACTCCTTACCCTCTTTTCTTTATATCCCTTTCACACTTTGAGCACTTATTTTGTCTTTTTATTTATTTATTTTGACCCCCTTTCATTTGGGCACAGTCACTTTTTGTTGTAGGAGTTAGGGATCAGTGTAGGGAAGAGATGGAAGAGGAGGGCAGGCAGGAGATTAGTCAGGGGAGAGGGGGGAGGAGAGGTAGAGGGAGAGGAACAGGACAGGAAGGGGGGCAGGAAGCGGGGGAGGAAGCGGTGGGTGGACCCAGCCACTTGGTTCAAGATGAACAAGTGGCTGGGCCCAGTGGCGGACAGAGTAGGGCTTCACAGTCCGGGAAACAGAGGGCACCATCACAGGGGAAGGCCAAGGCAACAAGGGAGGCGAGGTATACTATGGAGGAGAAGGAGGTCCTAGAAGCGTATATGGGCCGGTATAGAAGGCTGCAGGCTCAGAAGACCACCCCGAGTGAGAAGAGGAAGCTCTGGCGGGAGATAAGGGATGCAGTTAATGCAGTGGGGGGCCATAACAGAGATATGGACTCTATTAAACGTCGCTACCGGGACTGCAAGATGGAGCTCAAAAAGAAAATAACCAGGGAGTACCAACATGCCACAGGGACCGGTGGCGGGCCTGCACTGACTGTTGAGTACTCCCGATGGGAGGAAATGTTGCGTCCCAGCATCTCCGAGGTGGCCATAGTCGGAATCGGAGGAATCGATACCGGGAACCTGCCACTCTCATCTGACGGTAAGCTCATTTAAGAATATATTAACATCCAAAATAAAAAATTTATTTAAGGATAAGATTAATGCTATTACGCTGTTTAACACATTATTACGTAAACGCATTCACAATGACCTTGCGATTACATTACTATCTAGGCTACAGGTTTGGTGTGCATTTAAACAGACTGAAAACAAACGCAAAAACATTCAGATTGACCAGATAGATATCACAAACACGGTTTAGAAAATGCGGAAATCGCATTGATTGTTAGATTTCAAAGTGGATTAATGCGGCTGTATTTGTAAATCAATTGGAAGCAAAAGCATTTACATCTTTATTTGGAAATATGCTAATATATACATTTCTTTCTTTTTGCAATATACAGAGTCTGGGGAGGAGCCAGCACAGCAACCACAGGCTCCTCCTTTTCCCAGGTATGAGAGTGGTGGAGTTGACTCGCCACCTTGGAGAGAAGAAGAGACCCCCCCTGCACAAGAAGAAGAGGCCCCCCTGCAGCAGAGGAAGAGGCCCCCCCTGAAGCAGAGGAAGAGGCCCCCCTGATGCAGAGGAAGAGGTCCCCCCCTGAAGCAGAGGAAGAGGCCCCTCAAGCACCAGCAGGCCGCCGTGCACAAGCAGGCCGCCGTGCACAAGCAGGCCAACGTGCACAAGTAGGCTGCCGTGCACAACAGGAGGAGATAGCCAAGGTGCAGATGCGTACCTCCCGGATGGAAAATATCCAAACTAGAACTCAGATGACCGAAGATCTTCGTGGCATTCGAGTAGGACAAAGAGAAATTATAGAGATACTTACAAGAATTGAACAAGGACAAATCCGGAGTTTACAGATTCAAGAAAATATGTTGAATTTCTTCCGGGAGGCGCATGCTGGGCCATCTGCTGCTGGGCCATCTGCTGCTGGGCCATCTCCTGCTGGGCCATCTCCTGCTGGTCCATCTGCTGCTGGTTCATCTCCTGCTGGGCCATCTCATCTTGGTACTCCTCCATCTCCTCCTCTCCTTGGTCATCCCAGTACTCCTCCTTCCACTCTTCCCACAACATCTCTGATGTGAACTCATCGTAGGGGGCAGTTGCCCCCCCAGAGCCTCAGTCTCGTGGGAAGAGGGGAAGGTAGAGGAAGTAAGTATTTTTGGAGATGTTTATTTTGAATGTATTTAATGTGTAATGGATAGGTATGTGATGATGTGGTTTTCATACACTTGTGGACCACACTCTGTATATAATCTGCTTCTATGGGCCCGGGTCCATGGAGGCAGATTGTTTGCAGAGTGTGGGTTACAAGTGTGTGGACACCACATCATCACATACCTATCCTTGTTCATGATATTGATTGGTTTCTGTGATGTGATGTCCAAACTGTTTCCCTAATCTCAAACAAAATGACCATTACAATTATACATGATGGCATATTACTGTTTGAATGCCAATAACACAGCTTAAAGGGACAGTCAGAACATTATTGTTTACAAAGAAAACACTGTATTATGCATTATCAAGTTTGAAACAAAAACATAGAGAAATACACGTGTTACTTATGTGATTACCCTTGTATCTATGCCTATGAAAAATGACCACTTATTTATGTTATTCGGACATAACAACATTTTAGACAATCAATGATCAATCCAGGGTAAATATGCAGTATGAGCTCAAGTTTTTCTAGATCAAAATGCTATCAAAATGCCCTCTAGTGGTCAAAATGCATTCTGATTACATGCACTCTTCAAGCTCTAAGAAATGAGCACATGAACCTCCTAGGTTTAGCTAGCAAATAAGAATAACCAGAGAACTATGATAAATTGTTGAGAAACGTTTGACATAATTTGTATTTTAAAAATTGCATTTTTCATAATGCAAATCATTATTGGTTTTCTAGACTGTCCCTTTAAAAAATGACATATGCTAACATATACTAATATTTTTTGATTGTTGGTATATCTACATGTACTGTTCAAACAAGAAATATTGGAATAGGATTTCTATTGACATGTTAAATAAAGTCTATTTTGTTAAAGAGACATTTTTGTGTTTGAATTATTTTAGAAAGACATTTTATTTATAAGGAATATGGTTTCAAGTCCTTTTATGAGTGAATAAACAAATATATGCTCACAATAATATATTTGGAGATTAACCAATGTGGAACTCATACATGACACAATAATCAACATTTGCATTAAAGGGACAGTATACAATCTTTTTCAGACAACTGCATGTAATAGACACTACTAGAAACAACAAGATGACCACATACTGATATCAAAATCAATCAGAAAAAGCTTTAAACACTTTATTAGAAAATCTGTTTATCTATATTGAAAAGATAGCTGTAAAGCCCATTCCAAGTGGAAAATAAGACAATACCCCTTCATTTGCATATGAAAAGACCCTTTACACAAACAGGAGCAAGCTGGAGAAGGTAGCTGATGGTACTCACATGAAACTTTGAGGCTTGGCTAGGAGTCAGAAAATTTCTGAAATGTTATTTGAACATAAGCCAAACTAGACATGTATTTGTTAAAACACTGACTATATAAATAGAGATAAAAAACATATTTGTGTTTTTAATGTGAGTGTCTAATGACCCTTTACTAAAATATACGACGACATAACATCTAGAAGAAGTAGGCATCTCATATATTTAGCATATGATAAAGATAAATGCATATTGATTACTTGATTCAAATACAATTGCGCATATTTCGGAATTCGATATGTTGAAAATTAAACACAACACAGTCATTATTCATAAAAAGGAACATATTGTTGACAAACATATTAAACAAGATGGACTATATTCATGGATTTACACTTGCCTCAAAATATCTTATGCAGGAAAACATTTTGCTTTCATTTGTTTATTCAACCAGACAGCCATCAAAAGAGAATGTTGTGTTTTTTATCAGCTATGGGTCAACAATGTTACATGATTCACACAATCCATACTCGCCATGGTTTTAAACTTGTCTTCTCATTCACAAACGTGGGTTACGCGTGACTACGTAATACAATCAGACGGTTTTAACACCTTTGCATGTGACGTCTTAATTAACATGGCGTATCCTTGATCGCATAAAAACGCCATCCAATAAAAGTCGCATCCTTGATCGCGTAAATACGCCATCCAATAAAAGTCGCATCCTTGATCGCGTAAAAACGCCATCCAATAAAAGTCGCATCCTTGATTGTGTAAAAACGCCATCCAATAAAAGTCGCATCCTTGATCGCGTAAATAAGCCATCCAATAAAAGGCGCATCCTTGATCGCATAAATACGCCATCAAATAAAAGGCGCATCCTTGATCCCGTAAAAACATCAGCCAATACAAGGACTCATTGGACAGCCTGGCAGGTGACGTATTAAGCAACATGGCGCATCCGAGATCGAGGAAAAACATCAGCCAATACAAGGACTCACTTGATAGCTTGGCATATCAATAAGAAACGTATTTATATTTTAGAAACTAGTATGTGTCTATATTGCTAGGAATGTCACGCTAGATAACGCAATACTGTGATATATGAAATAGAATCCATTAGTGAAAATAAGGAGATATTTCATTAGAAGCAGAGGATTTTAAAATAAACTATTTAGCATGCAGCATGTTTTAAATATACATGAAAACAATATTTTAAGGTTACACGATAATGTACGACATTGCAATTTGAAATACATTGTAACAATAAATGAAAATCTTTGGATTATTGTGTTTCATGTCCCTTTAACTGAGAATTAATGCTAGGAGATGCATTCTGAAAATAGGGATGTGTTATATATTATATGTTAAAGGGACAGTCAAGCCCAGAAATATTGTGGTTTAAAAATATAGCGAATCTCTTTATTACACATTACTCATTTTTGAACAACAAACACAGTTATATATTAATATACTTTTTACTTCTGTTATTATCTTGTATCTAAGCTTCTGCTGACTTCCCCATTATTTCTGTTCTTTTGACAGACATGCAGTTTAGACAATCAATGCTCACTCCTAGGTCACTTTACGTGCATGAGCTCAATGTTATCTATATTAAACATGTGAACTAATGCCTTATAGTAGTCAAAATTTATTCAGATTAGAGGCAGTCTTCAAGGTCGAAGAAATTAGCATATGAACCTCCTAGTTTTACCTTTCAAATAAGAATACCAAGAGAACAAAGCAAAAATGTGGATAAAAGTAAATTAGGAAGTTGGTTAAACTTGCATGCCCTATTTAAATCATGATTCATCTTTTGGGACTTGACTGTCCCTTTAACTATAGCTATGGTGTCCATCTTTAACATTTAAAAGGTACACATGATAAATACATATGTCATTGATGTTTTCATATATGTTTATATTGTTTTGGAATAACAAGAATGACACATGTATTGATCAAACGTGTTACTTATTCAAGTTGAAATATGGTCAGCCTACCTATAGCCATATATCGGAGGATAATTAATTTAAAAAAATATTAATATAAAGATATTCATCATCTAAAATATGCGCATTACACACACTGATTGATTTTGTTACACTACTATGATAAGATATAACTGAAATTGGCAAGGGCCAACAAAGGCCAGCACAGCCCAATTGGAGCCATTTGACAAGATAAAAGAGTGCATCACAGTCCTTGGAGGGAGTTGGCAAGGGCCAGCACAGCCCCATTGTAGCCGTTTGACAAGATAAAAGAGTGCATCACAGTCCTTGGAGGGAGTTGGCAAGGGCCAACAAAGGCCAGCACAGCCCCATTGGAGCCATTTGACAAGGTAAAAGAGTGCATCACAGTCCTTGGAGGGAGTTGGCAAGGACCAGCACAGCCCCATTGGAGCCATTTGACAAGGTAAAAGAGTGCATCACAGTCCTTGGAGGGAGTTGGCAAGGGCCAGCACAGCCCCATTGGAGCCATTTGACAAGGTAAAAGAGTGCATCACAGTCCTTGGAGGGAGTTGGCAAGAGCCAGCACAGCCCCATTGTAGCCATTTGACAAGGTAAGAGAGTGCATCACAGTCCTTGGAGGGAGTTGGCAAGGGCCAACAAAGGCCAGCACAGCCCCATTGTAGCCATTTGACAAGGTAATAGAGTGCATCACAGTCCTTGGAGGGAGTTGGCAAGGGCCAGCACAGCCCCATTGGAGCCATTTGACAAGGTAAAAGAGTGCATCACAGTCCTTGGAGGGAGTTGACAAGGGCCAGCACAGCACCATTGGAGCCATTTGACAAGGTAAACGAGTGCATCACAGTCCTTGGAGGGAGTTGACAAGGGCCAGCACAGCCTGATTGGATCAATTTGACAAGGTAAAAGAGTGCATCACAGTCCTTGGAGGGAGTTGGCAAAGGCCAGCACAGCCCCATTGGAGCCATTTGACAAGGTAAAAGAGTGCATCACAGTCCTTGGAGGGAGTTGGCAAGGGCCAACAAAGGCCAGCACAGCCCCATTGTAGCCATTTTACAAGGTAAAAGAGTGCATCACAGTCCTTGGAGGGAGTTGGCAAGGGCCAGCACAGCCCCATTGGAGCCATTTGACAAGGTAAAAGAGTGCATCACAGTCCTTGGAGGGAGTTGGCAATGGTCAGCACAGCCCCATTGGAGCCATTTGACAAGGTAAAAGAGTGCATCACAGTCCTTGGAGGGAGTTGGCAAAGGCCAGCACAGCCCTATTGGAGCCATTTGACAAGGTATAAGAGTGCATCACAGTCCATGGATGGAGTTGGCAAGGGCCAGCACAGTCCCATTGGAGCCATTTGACAAGGTAAAAGTGTGCATCACAGTCCTTGGAGGGAGTTGGCAAATGCCAGCACAGCCCCATTGGAGCCATTTGACAAGGTATAAGAGTGCATCACAGTCCTTGGAGGGAGTTGGCAAGGGCCAGCACAGTCCCATTGGAGCCATTTGACAAGGTAAAAGAGTGCATCACAGTCCTTGGAGTGAGTTGGCAAGGGCCAGCACAGCCCCATTGGAGCCATTTGACAAGGTAAAAGAGTGCATCACAGTCCTTGTAGGGAGTTGGCAAGGGCCAGCACAGCCCCATTGGATCGATTTTAAAAGGTAAACGAGTGCATCACAGTCCTTGGAGGGAGTTGGCAAGGGCCAGCACAGCCCCATTGGAGCCATTTGACAAGGTAAAAGAGTGCATCACAGTCCTTGGAGGGAGTTGGCAAGGGCCAGCACAGCCTCATTGAAGCCATTTGACAAGGTAAAAGAGTGCAACAAGCACAACAATAAACAAAAAAGGCCAAATGGCAACAGGAACAAACAAATCAGTAACATGTGGACGGAAGAATCTTAAGGCGACCTTGGAGCATCTCCAGATACTCCACTTACTGGGCATCACCTTCATTGTAATCTTCATGCTCTGCTCCAGATTCAGGCATTGACTGTAAACGCCTTATATGGCGTAGAGTCGAACGCTGAACCTGGAGCAGGGTATGAATGCTGTCATTCATCCTTCCCAGGAACAGTGAGTTCCTCAGCACGGCCTGCTCTATACGCGATAGAGTTTCGAGCATGAGCCATGCTGAGTCACAACCTAAAAGAAATAAATAGAAGAATATTAATGATAATTACACAACATAATATAAATATAGAAAATATACATTGGAATTTGAAAGCGAAATCATTCTTACAATCAAATATTCAGTATTGCTTATCTTCACATGAAATATGTTCTTCATACATAAACCATTAAAGGGACAGTTTACTCCAAAATGTTATCCCCTGTAATTTGTTGACACTGATCTACTTTTCCAGCTTGAGTCTATTAATATTTTGAACATTATTTCCATTGTCCATGCATTGTAAATTTCAATAGTTTATTTATCCTGTGGTATCCACACCTATCCTTAAAGCTTTTTGCCTTGAGGCCAACATGTGTAAACACAGCAAGGTGAAGAAATTTCACTCCCAAGTGGTTTACAGAATAGATAATGTAAGAAAACGTTATGTTTCTATTTTTCAATACAAGTAGTAGTGATTGGTATATGGAGTGAGATGATATTAAAGGGACACTGACCACAAATATTTTAATTTGTGATTCAGATAGACCATTAAAAATCTTTTAAACATTTAATTTACTCCTATTATCAAATCTAATACATTCTCTTTAAATGAAACAATGTCATTTTATATTTCTGCCCATTTTTGGTGATCAACCTTGGTTGTCCCTGCTGATTGGTGGATAAATGAATCCAACAATAAAACAGAAACAAACCCACAGTTCACAATATTAGAACAATTAGATGCCTTTCAACATAAAAATAAAGAGACAAAGAGAACTCTTAAAAATTGATAAGAGGAGTAAATTAGCAAGTTGATTAACATTGCATGCTCTATTTGAATAAAATTAAAAAATATTTTTGTTCACTGTCACTTTAAATATGTTATAATGTTGATTTAGAATGATACTTACAGCTGTGCCTGGGAAGGACGATCTGACACCTCGAACAATGAAGGTTGGGATAGGGGGGAGGAATGGGATATTGCTGGCGAGGGTTTGGATTGGGCTGGCGAGGGCTGGGGTGCCGCTCTGGGGGAGCCCGTACAGCTGGGGATTCTTGGGCATGGTGAGTTGGGGACTGGGCAGGTTGGGGAACTGTACGGGCCAAAATACAGGGAGAGCGGCGAACAGGGACAATTCTGGGAGGGACAGGCCTTGAGCAATGGGAATGGCCGGGAGGGTCTTGTGTCTGGGCAGGGGCCTAGGCAGGGGCTTCTACAGGGGAGGGGCCTGGGCAGGGGCTTCTACAGGGGGAGGGGCCTGGGCAGGGTCTTCTACAAGGGGAGGGGCCTGGGCAGGGGTGGGAGAATGATGCCCAGAAGTGGAGTGTCCATCTGAAATATATAATAAAATATATATTAACATCTCATACATCATGAAATCAAAGCAAGGCATTTCAATATGATTAGGTTTTATATATACTTAGAAGTGGTTTACAATTTATTAACAATGATGATATAAGGATATGGTATGCATATAGGCACTCAAATAAATAGCAAGGAGTGTCTATCCAATAAGAAGATGATTATTGTGGTTTGTCATGGAATATGCATGTGACATCATGATGTCATTAATTAAAAATCAGACATAAATGAAAACATAATACAAGCATATGTTCATGATGTATGATATGGAAAGGGGGGCAGTGGATTCTAAAAGAAAAGGAATAATCCTTTTTCAAGTGCCAAAGCTGTAGACTTTGAATTTCTTCATGAGAATGTTTACAAACAATAATACATGTTGGATACATGTTAGATAGCTTTCACATACCATCAGACTCCATGGCCACCTCTTCCTCCTCCGTCCCACATGTTACATCAATATCTGTAAAACATATCATGTTGTGTACAGGTTAATATCAGATATTATAACATATGTTACTGTTGCTACAAGACACACATCAATGTTGCATTAAAGATATACTGAGCCAAAGTTATGATTTACATCATTTTGATGGAGCATACAAATGACATTAGATTTGTTATTCTCAATGAGTAAGAATTTAAATGTAGTGTTTGGATTTCATATGAATTCACAAAATAAGAGTACATGGAACATTTGAGAGTTCTCATGTGTGTATCACTTCAAAATTGACAACATTTATAATAAAAACAAACATATGTTATCCATCTTCTGAACAACAAAGGTGTAGACTAAGAAGCTTTGAGATATTAATCTTTCAATATTCAAATAAATTAGAGATATAATCATAGTACTAAATTATATGTTTGATTCAAATGTAATGCTTCATCAGAATCATGATCATAATATAGATTACAAATACACCTTCAATGACATATGAATGAGTCAATGGACTTACCAGAATGCTTGGAAAGCATTTCATAGTCAGTGCTGGATCCCTCTGGGCTCCCCACAAGAACTATATCTATGAATGATATAGATATCTATTAGTGAACACAGTTTGGACATCACTAAGTCACTTCATTATCGATTTTTAAGAAAAATATACTTAGAAATGAGAACAATAGAGCACTAATCTGAAGAATAAATGCATGAGTGAATCCAGGTTATTCTGAATAAAAAGATGCCTTTAACATATGTTTAATTTCTGACTATATTAGACACACAAATCATCTCATATGATTATATTGCATATCTAAATATAATGTAAAATTAAATTATAAGCGCTAGAGAATAAAACCCAGCTTAACTAGTGAATTCCCCTCTAGGAAAACAGGAAAAGTAAGAGCTAATGAAAAAGTTGAAAGTTAAGCGCTAAAAGCGAGGGTTTGAGGAGAGGACTATATTCTAATAAAATGAATAAAGCAGTGGGACGGCGTGTAGTGTGAATATATAACCCAATAGGACTGTTATAGATAGAGCAAGAGGTGATGAGTGCTGTATGGGTTGTAAATACTAAAAATAATTATATTGACCAACTAGATGTTGTGTAGAGGATATAATAAGTTTATGAATAAAAGATACAAAGTGTGTATAAATATAGATACAATTTATTAAAACAAATGACTAAAACATTATGTCAAATAGTGAGCATATATTAAAACATATGTATCTAAAAGTGCAGGGACGTCTCCCTTGATCGTTACTAATAGTAACAACTGATAAAAGAACTGATTTCAGTGTATAGTACTTGCGTTTCAAAGTGGAGCAATAATATGTCTCCTTGGATCTCCAATATAGATGCAAAGGTAACTGTCGGATAGAGGCCGTGTTGTGTACGGCTTAGCGTTACCAGATAATGCTGAGTGCGCCTTTTAAACGGCTCCTACGTGACCGATATGACGTCACTTATGATGGTTACGTGCGGCATTTCCGTAGATGCCCCTATTCCACAAAAGATGTGGAAGTCTTGGGGGGAATTAAATATAGTACTTGTGGTCAAAATAAAAATGACTTGATTCTTCCTTATATAGGATTATGGGAAGGTGATCCTCAGATTGTGTAGGCTGTGCGGTCGCGATATAGCGACTGAAAGCAGGATTTGTTTCCTGTGGTTGCTAGTGGTTGCTAGTAGCAACTAGTAGATCCTTAGGTGTAGAGACTTGGCGGTCGTTTAAACGACTAGAGATAACAAGTATTTCTTTGCGGTCGTTTCAGGACGACTAAAGTTCTTTAGTTGGAATGCTTGGCGGTCGCTAGGTAGCGACTAGGGGATCCCCAGCAAATCTCCGCTAATCAAAACGGCTAATTAGTTAGAGAGACGTCAAAACTGCCCAATCTCTGCTATCTTGCATATCTAAAGATACCCATTGATCAATGTTTTTAAATAAATACACACAAACTACATTTTAAATAAAAAATGGGTGATAAATCGAACCAAAGCCATGTGTCACATCGATCCATTTGTGCAATTGATCACAATGCAAAACAGAAGTTATTCATCAAAATATGTAATCATGGTGCTGTTAGGGTATGCTTATATCTATAAAGTAAGTCCAAAACTGAATATGTCATTTAGATATCAATATTGTTTCATCCAAACAATGTAATGAGGAATTAATCGATTGATTATTAAAGGGACACTGACATCAATTTGGTTAAAACATTTATTTTAAAATAAAATGAATGTTTTATTTAATTTGACATTTACTCCTATTATTTTTTTATTTTAATGCAGCTAAGAAATTGTTTGGTTCATTAAATATTGCTCGTTGAAGGTATACAACAATCATCAAGAACAACCCAGGTTGGTCACCAAAAAGGGACCTGCATCTAAAATTACATTATTGCTTTTAAAATTAAGATAACAAGAGAATGTTGAAAATATGATTATAGGAGTAAATAAAAAATTTGATTGATATTGCATGCTCTATGTGAATGACAACAGAAATTTTATGTGGTCAGTGTCCCTTTAAGATTGAAATATCTTAATGTATCAATTTTGCTGTTAAGGAATTTTCAACAACATATGTTGATGTAATGAATGGTATTGAGCATGCAATAACAATAAAAACTGTAATTTAAGAATATCATCAAGATTCTTTAATTAGCCTCTCTTAAAGGGACATGAAGCGCAAAATGTGTAATTGGATTAATTTGTCAATCAAATCCAGCCTGTGATTTTAAAATATTAGTGAAAATCACGTGTCTAAATCCGTCATTTTAAAATTTTGTTTTCATGTCCCTTAAATGATATCAACCCAAAAACGTATGTAATGTATATTTATAAAATATTTATAAAATATTAACATATGCAAAAATGTGTGATTGTTGTCAAAATATATCAAAACAATGACAAGCAATACACATGAAACTAATCTAACAGTAAAATGAACATATCAAAAATAGAAGCGATATATTCAAATTCACATAATTTATGATTTGTACTACAATGTAATCAAAAAATTTATTTTTGAATTTTAATTTGAAATAAACACAAAAGATAATTAGAGTATCCATATAAATTTCGAAAAATGTGAATGTATTATGTTATGTAATGTTGTGTCCATGTTTCTAAGACAAATTGCTATTAAAATGAGACATACCATAGTCTTGAGAACCCTGGCCCGAGGGTCCAGCACCAACATCCATATTTGTAAAATATTCAATGAGGATTGGATATCATTAATAATAATCAGGACATGTATCGAAAAAAGTTTAAAATACATTTACATTTACAAAATAAGAATCTATTTTTATTCACATGAGTTAATTGTTTCATCAATTAATGTCTCAATAAATCGATCCTGTATTCTTATTTTCAAAACTTTATGTTGTTTACTGTAGCTTTAATTCATTTCTTGAAATTTTGCATTATCATCAATTGATATCTATATTTCCTTGTTTATTCTTTTGATCTTCACATATATACTAATTAACGTATACATTTGACCAACATGTGTAAAGCGATGCCAGTTACAGCAAACACATGTTCACGTGTGTGCGCAATTCTATCTTTCGTGATCATTACGCAATTACTCCTAGTGGAATTGCGCATCTGTGATTTGACCAACATGTGTAAAGCGATGCCAGTTACAGCAAAAACATGTTCACGTGTGTGCGCAATTCTATCTTTCGTGTAATTATGCAATTACTCCTAGCGGAATTGCGCATCCGTGATTTGACCAACATGTGTAAAGTTATGCCAGTTACAGCAAACACATGTTCACGTGTGTGCGCAATTCTATCTTTCGTGATCATTACGCAATGATTCTATGCGGAATTGCCCATCCGTGAATCAGAATTAATTTGGATATAGTAGTGTGATGAGTATCATTTCATAACAACTTATGATATATTTTCAATTGGGTGTATTACGAGATGGAAATCGTATATTTGTTAATATTGAACAATAACAAATAATATTTATAACTGGGTTATGATTCGAGAGTCAATGTATGAAATGGCGGATGCTCGGGATTTCACGGATGCGCAATTCCATTTTCACTCTGTGACGCATATTCTGGATAGCGCAAGAAACCACTCCTATTTCATGTGTGACGATTCTAAACTCAGATATCTGAACATCATATGTAGCGTATGTTGTGAGATCTATATAGGTTGAATATATGACTATCTACACATTTATCAAAAGTCTAATAAAATATTAATATATTATATAAAGTAGGATATTTACCTTGTTCAGCCTCCATTTCAACTCCTCCCAGGCCACCGGACGGAGAAGCAGCTGCACTGGCCCCCGGGTCCTGAGTTTTGGATCTAGCAGCTGTGAGGAAAGAAGAAGAGGCAGAGGATGGAGAGGATCGAAATCTGCTGGGGACCCTTATAAGGGAGTAGGTAGAGTTTCCGTTCTGGATTACCTTTCTTTCCATCTCTTTTCCGGGCTTGTACCCACTCCCTTATGAGGCCCACTTTTTTTTGCAGACGCAACCTCATATCTCCGAACCTCTGCATGATCTGATCCTGGCTCCTCTGGACGCCCTTCACCAATTGAACCTTATTGGTGATTAACTCCAGGAGGGCCTTCTTAACAATCGCATCTGTCGACCTCTTCTGGTTTGCAAACAGCTGCGGATAAAACCTCTGGACGGCGTGGACCAGTGCAGCACTCTCCTGCTTGGCAAACCTGGGAGCTGTCATGCCTGCCGAGATGTGTATATAATATATATATATATATATATATATATATATATATATAATATATAAAGAGTACACCACCAGCAGGCATTACAGAACTGACAAAGATGGAAACGTGTAATGGACTTTTATATGGTGAAGTAAACATGAGATGCACCATGTGACATGTTATCTGTACATCTGATTGGATAAAAGTTTTAAATATTGTTATCATGTCTGTGAGACCATCCTGACTCAAGCTGTGTTTGTGTGATGAACTCTGATTGGCCGTTCCTTAATGTTTCATATCTTAGTAACTTCCATACACATACCTTCTGGGGGTGCTGTTACTTAATTTTTTATGTAGACTTATTTGTAACTCATGGGCCTGTTATGCGGATATGTGTGACGCAGATTTAATATACGTGATCCGTTAAATATTAATGTTTAAATTCTCGTTAAAATCTAATACTGTCACATTATTAAATGTTGTAGGCATTTCTCTGTTTAATATCGTTCTGTTTCTTTAATACAAATACGTTGGATTAATACACATTTAACATTGCATGTATTTATTGTTCATTAAATCAATTTCGTGACTTATTGTGAAGTATTGACATTGCTCTATTAAATGTATTTATAATGCACATTGATTGTGTGCTATTGTGTGACATTAGTCTAGAATGTTTAAAGATGCGAATCTCATGTTGCAAGAAACGTTTCCCACGCAACATTTCAGAAATGCGCAATTTCTGGTTCTAATGTCCGTAACTTGGATAATCTGTTTATAAATGTTAAACTACACGTTTGTTTCTTATTAGTAAATAAACCTTGAGCTTGTATTTGTCTGAACTGCTCATATATGTTATTGTGCAATGGCGTCTTTATTTTTAAAGAGACATTACAAAAAAATGATTTTAACAAATGATCTGTAGAGATAAAAAAATGTTTAGAGTTTAAAATGTAACTCAATTTATCTTTTGATTTCGATATCCTTAACAGAAGAAATTTCAATGCACATGGTTGAGACAATCACATAAGGCATCTCTGTGCATCCACCAATCTTCATCTACTGAGCCTATCTCGATATGCTTTTCAAGCAAAGTATGTCAAGATAATGAGATAATAGAAGAAAAAGACACTCTTTAAATCGCAAAAGGATATTTTGTGTTCATGTCCCTTTAAGGAGACATTTCCCAATAATGCTTGAAAGATCATAAACCTATGCACCTTCCTTTCTCAAACTTAGTATAACATGTGACTAAAGCATATTTAAATTACCTTCTGGATTGTTTTCCCCACTGTGAATGAAATATATTCTAATGGCTGTATTTCGCTGTCTTCAGCTTAAAGGGACATTAAGCTATATGTTCTTTACGTATTTCGATGGATAATAGAATATTAAAACAACTTCATATTTAGTTTTATTCTCTCATTAGCTTTTAAAAATATATATTCTTGGATGAAAAACATAGCTAGATAGGCTATTTTGATGCTGATTGTTGGTTGCACATAGATGCCTTATGTCATTGTCTAAGTCATGTGCATTGATATATATTTTTCAAAGTATATTTAAAGACTGAATGTAATTAGATAATAGTACATTAAAACTATTTGAAAAATTAATTTGTATTGGTTAAAATTCAATACACAATATATTTTTGGAATGTCCCTTTAAGGACCAAACCATTAGGAATATGTTGGATTAACATTGTATAAACAAACTAAAGGGGGATGAAAATACATATAGATATGTGATATCTAACCAAGAGGTAAGATGAATAATTTTGTGAAATTATATTACAAACTAGCTATAGTTAAATGACCCTTCAAATGACTCCACTAGAACAGAAAATTAATCAATATGACATACAATAACTAGCTTGTGCAAAATATGAAATTAACTGACTTACCATTTTCATGAATTTTAAAGCTATATTTATAAAAATAATGTTTTTGTATACCTAAGGAAGATACAAGATCTTATAAAACAAATTGAACATTCAACTACACTGTCACTTTAATGTAAGTTAACCAGTTTCCCTTCTTAAAAGTGAAAATAACAAAGTTGTTATGTCGAATTCTGACTACATATCCTCAAATATTTTCAAATTTTAACATCTATAAATTACACAATAAAAGCATCGATGAATTTCACTCCCAAATTAATTTTTAAAAGCTACTTTGACTTTTTTTTTAATTGTCAGATTATATGGATATTTATTATAATCTGTTTGTTAAAAAGATGGTCTTTAATAAAAAATAATAAAAATAAAAGTTTAGTATTACAAAATATTTATTGTCAATAATTTTTTTTGGATATTTTTTTTATCACAAAAATAAATAGAAGTGTAATTCATCACAGATGAAACTCTGAAAAAAACAAAAAAAAACACATTAGTTATTTAATACACACATGTGTTAAAATATTCATTAAATAAAATAACTTTAAAATCATCTTGTGTCTATGCTCTAACTTTTTGTAAATTTTTATAAAGATATTTTTGAATATAAAAAACATAAAAAGATGAAATCTATACCTATCCATTATTTAAAATACCATTATATTGTGTAATCAATATTACATTTAAATATCAGCATTTACAATTATACCAAATAATGCATATAACATTTTAAATAATAAAAATACATATATGTATGCTGAACATAAATGTAATATTTCATGTCCATTCAAATACCTCTATATCAACTATAATATGTATTCCTTTTGTCTGATTGTTCATAATTGGATTCTTCTGTATCACAAAGTAGGGGTAATGTATGTAAGCTACAAATATTCTAATATAGGACATGTATCTTTTCCTAATTTTTAACATTCTTCCTCCTGTGATTCTAAACTAGCATGCATTGGGCAAACCAACCTGGATTATGCATGGTCTTTGAAAATCAATTCTCTAGAAAACAGTTTATCTTCAATAGGTGTCTTATTCATCATTTCCAAAATAGAGGATTGTGAAATACCATCTAAAAATAAAAAAATAATCTAAGTGTCTCCAATAGGATGCCTCCACAGCCCTAATCCATCAAATTGTTGCCACTTACCATGTGAACGTGTCTTCGTATGGTTTTCCAGGTCAGCACATTTGAAAGACAATGCCAGACATGATCCCATTGGTATTCTTGACTTTCAATCTTGGATTCTTCACTTTCAATCTTGGATTCTTCACTTTCAGTCTGGGAATTCTTCACTTTCAGTCTTGGAATTCTTTACTTTCAGTCTTTAGATGAAGTCATCTCCCTAATGGCAAAAAAAGTGTGAATCAAACAATTAATATAAGTGTGTGAATCAGTTCTGCACCCCTCTCCCACCCCCCATTTCTGAAACGATTTCTGTCACTAACTTACTAAGCGTGTGTAGCATCTTGTGTTATGTTCTATCAATCAAGTGTGAAGATGAAGAAGTCATATTGACCAGACAGAACCTCTAATGTGTGACTTTGAATCTGACTTTGAACCATAGTCTTTCTAGAGGATAGTCATGCTAGAGGATCCCTTTCTGAGTATCCAAATTTTAAGTAATGTGTCAACTAAATACTAATGTATGGCATATGATGTATTTTTGTGCCAAATTCCTGCCAGCCACAGTCCATACATTTATACTTACCAGCTGATGTTGTCTTTAAAAACCAGGTGGCAAAGACTTGTTACAGGACCCAATGACCAGAGCATCACCTATATCAATAAATGTAAAAATTGTTATCATTTGATGAACAATCCTAACATGTTTGCACAATTCTCTACTTGTCATTTCCCTAGAATTCACATCTATTGACAATACTCCAATCTAACTTCTATTATTTACCGTCTGAAGTGGTGGTTGATGATGTCTGCTCTGACATTGAGCCCCTCGTCCTGGAATGGCTCGTCCTCCTCATCTTGGAGGAGGCATCGGGGCGCCTGGATGGCCTGCAGAATCCCAGCCCGCTGTGCAATATTATGCAGGACGCTACAGGCTATAACGATCTTCGCCACCTTCTGAGGGCTGTACTGGAGGGCTCCTCCCGACCTGTCAAGGCATCTAAATCTCATTTTGAGGAGCCCAAACATCCTCTCGACTACAGCCCTAGTCCTCTTGTGCGCCCTATTGTAGCGCTCCTGAGCCTCATCAGTAGGGTTACGTAACGGCGTAATGAGCCAAGGCCGGCTCATGTAACCAGAATCACCTATAAATTATGAACAGAACAAAATGAAAATTTAATCCAAAAAATGTAATGATATTAAACAAATTTATTTGTGTACACGATAATCCAATAACAAATGTTTTAATTTAAAAATAATAATCTAGTTCAATCTTATTCTCTATCTGCCCATTTCAGCTAAGACATGCTACCTATGCGTATTTCGCATAAACCAGACCTTTGCTAAAATAAAAGAAAAATGGTTAAATTGCATTTTCAATCTGGCCATTTAAGCTAAGACATGCTACATATCTGTTTGGAGCTAAAACTAGACATTTGCGGAAAGAGACAATGACATGGTTAAATTGCATTCTCTATCTGGCCATTTAAGCTAAGACATGCTACATATGCATATTTCGCATAAACCAGACCGTTGCTAAAATAAAAACAAAATGGTTAAATTGCATTCTCTATCTGTCCATTTAAGCTGACATGCTACATATCTGTTTAAAAGTGAAACTAGACATTTGCGGAAAGAGACAATGACATGGTTAAATTGCATTCTCTGAGCATTTAAGGTAAGACATGCTACATATCTGTTCTGATCTAAAACTAGACATTTGCGGAATGAGACAATGACATGGTTACATTACATTCTCTGATCATTTTAGGTAAGACATGCTACATATCTGTTTTGATCTAAAACTAGACATTTGCGGAAAGATAAAGAAATGGTTAAATTGCATCCTATAGCTGCACATTACACTAACAGTTTAAGACTACAGTGGCAATTGTCTAACTAATTAACCATGTTGTGCACAAATACTCACCAACGGGATACCCAGGGGGAAATTGTCTTTCCTCAAACTGCCACCACAGGGAGGACAGAGAGAGGATGCGGGCATCATGACAAGCCCCGCCGAAATTCGCACACACGTGCATAATCCGCATCCGTGCATCACAAACATACTGCATGTTGAGGCTATGGAAATGTTTGCGATTTCGGAAGGGTAAGTCATCGGCTGGAGCACGCAGCGCAATGTGGGTGCAATCTATTGCTCCCAAGACATTGGGCAATTCAGCTATTACAAAGAATTCCCTCTTCAGGCGCCTCCAATCACCATCATTCTGAGGGAATCCTATGTAATGCTTACTGATACGTACCATGGCGTCCAGAAAGTTATCAAACACCCCCGAGAATGTACCTTGAAACAGGCCATACATGTACATCTCTCCTGATTGAAAACTCCCGGAGGCCAGGATGTATATACAACTGCCAGGGACAGCAGTCCTTATTCGTATACGTGGCTCCAGATGAGGTTTAAGAACATCGTAAAGGCCAATGAGCTGTTCGCGATTGAGCCTATACTTGTCATAAACCTCAAAGTCGCTCATGTTTTCCAAGGTGGGTCTTACCCTGTAGACACGAGGACCTCTAACCAGACGAGCCCTTTGTCTCACTCGGAGCCGCCGAGGCTGCCTGATTCTATCAACCGCTACTCTGGCAACAGCATCACCAGCAACGTCTATCAGATAGTCATCCATATTTGCCAAGCTTAGCAGCACGAAGCCAAACAGCAGAGCAAACACAACGCAAGGAGTAACAAGGTATGCAAGAACACAGAAGCGAATTGATACAATATCGATCACCATGGACGCAAAAAACATGAGTTATTTTCTGAATTCAAGCGCTGGTATTTAGAGTTTTTTTGTCTCCGCTTTTTGCGTGCGTTAGGGAAATCTGTCTGTCTCGTGCACGAGCACGTCTTCCCCATAGAAGTCAATGGAGGCTAAAAATTTGTGTGTAAATAAAATCCTAGACTGGTATTGAGCATAAAGTGAGTGACATCATGGTCTTGTGTGAAAAAGTAGCTAAATCGTATTTATTTCGTAATCAAATTCTTCTTTGTGTATGTAATGTGGTGTATATTGTTTGTATGCATCGATGAGTGTATGTATGTGATAATATTATTAGTTAGATGTAGCAATATGAGTATATTTTCCCGTCTGTCAATGTAAGTCAATGGCAAAATGGATTTGTGTTTTTTTTTTTTCTAACACCCGAGATCTCGCAACTTTGATCCTTTCTATTTTGATGAGAAAATATGAACAAGAAAAATAAATATAGTGTAGTGTTTGTATGAGTGTAAGTGTACTTTGTGTAATATTTGTTTTGTGATTCGTGGATGTTTATTTTATCGTTAGATGCTAACTCCTGGTTCTGGGTTGTCGGTAATGATTTCAGCGTTAGGAGATTTTTGAGTGTCGGTAAGTAAACTCTAAATACCAGCGGGTGGTAAAAAGCAGCGTTAGAAGCCCTATACGCTGGTTTTGACGGCTAACCCAAAACTCTAAATCTAGGCGTTGGTATTTTAGTTGCAAGCTAAACCTAGTTAGGGTCATTTGCTAATTTCTAAGACCTTGAAGGCCGCCTCTTATCTCAGTACATTTTGACAGTTTTTTACAGCTAGACACGGCTAGTTCATATGTGCCATATAGATAACATCATGCTTACTCCCGTGGAGTTACTTGTGAGTCAGCATTGATTGGCTAAAATACAAGTCTGTCAAAAGTACTGAAATAAGGGGGCAGTTTGAAGGCTTAGATACAAGGAAATCACAGAGGTAAAAAGTATATTACTATAACTGTGTTGGTTATGCAAAACTGGGGAATGGGTAATAAAGGGATTGTCTATCTTTTGAAACAATAACAATTTTGCAGTAGACGGTACCTTTAAATATACTTATGATGCTAAATGTATATATATTTTTTAAAAATAGAACATAGAGAATTCAATAATAGCTGACAACTTTAAAGAGACTTGGTATTGTAAATGTTTCCCTTTAACGTGTTTCTAATAAGCCATTTTACCTGCTAGAGTGTATTACATTGTATACAACTAGCGTGTGCGACAAGGGGTTAACTGTAATTGTGCTAGCCCAGATTACAATATTTGGCAAATCAAGAGGAGTTCATGATTGCATCTCTTGAAATGCCTGATGGAATCTTATGTGAATGAGCTAACTAATCACATTGTAGGATCTGGTGATGAAGGAGCTCCTGGCTATCTGCAGATGGTGCAACCAACACATTTTTCAGATGTACATTACAGCAAAAGCAGGCAAAATAAATAATAAATCCATCGTCTATTCTCTTTAACATTTTACAGGGAGTTTAAGTGTTGGATTTAATTTCCAACTGGAATAACCTTAAAGGGACATGAAACCCATTTTTTTTCTTTCATTATTCAGATAGAAAATACATTTTTTTTTCCAATTTACTTCTATTATCAAATGTGCTTTGTTCTCATGTTATTCTTTGTTGAAGAGATATCTAGATAGGTAGTATGCACATGCCTGAAGCACTACATTACAGAAAATAGTGTTCATTCTAATATATAGCATTGTTAAAAAAAACTGCTGCCATATAGTGCTGCAATCACATGCCCTCTCCTGAGTTTAAATCCCTGCTTTTTCAACAAAGGATAACAAGAGATCGAAGAAAATGTGATAATAGAAGTAAATGGGAAAGTTGTTTAAAATTATCTATCTGAATCATGAAAGAACATTTTTGGGGTTTATGTCTCTTTAAGTTTAAAACCAATAGAAAAGCAAAGAGCTTTTCTATAACATTGGAAATAATTTTGATTGGAGCTTGAGCGTTTGCACGCAAGCGATAAGGGCTTTCACATGGGTGTTTGTGCTCATCAGGCTTATCGTTCGTATTATGAGTTGAAATAAAACGCGATCGCTTGAACGATTTACTCTAGAATGATTACAACGACTTCAGCAATCTGGTAAACTGTTTCACAAAACTAAAAAGTTGCACAAAACACATTACAACGTACAGTTACACTCAATAATAATCGAATAAACATTATGAAAAAAAAATATTGCACAAAAAGTTATAAAGACTCAAAGAAATGGGATCTCAGGTAAATCGTAATAAATATGCACTTCAAGTCCTTACTGAATTTTCATTCTTTTTGGAAAACAATCCAATGGATGCCAGCTTTTCAGAGCAATTCCCAAGCTCCAACAAGATCGCTAATAAAGTTTTCTTCACCTTTATGAGAGTGCAGCTTTTTGCCTTGGTTTTAACATTAAGATAATACATACACATGTCTAAAGATGTATATGTATATATATATATATATATATATATATATATAAAAAATGATATACGTGTGTACATATGTTTTATATAAATAGACACACATATATATGTATATATATATATATATATATATATATATATATATATGTAACAGAAGTAAATGCACTCTCAGGACTTCCACAAAATTCTTTATTGGAACGTTTTCGGGGTTCACAACCCCTTCATCAGCATGTGAACCCCGAAAACGTTCCAATAAAGAATTTTGTGGAAGTCCCGAGAGTGCATTTACTTCTGTTACATATGCTATCCATATTTGCACCCAGGCTATTGTCTCTTGGTGCATACAAAGAGAGAAGCGCTCTACCAGGAACGAACAACAGCTCAGTGGCTTGTTCTATGGCGATTTACCACCCGGAAGCAGCCTCTTTTAGACCAGTGTGCTTTTCACAGAAGAAAACTTTCCTGAAGTATATCAGTCTGATCCCGCCAAGTAAGGTCAGTCCAGCCCCGAAATACCAGGCAATTCTCCTCTGAACAAGGAACATGACAACCCCAGACGATCGTTTCGGCCTCCTATGGGCCTCGTCAGTGAGGTGCAGCCACATTCCTCTAAGCACACTGGGCAAGGAGTCCACGTCTGGTTTCCCCCATCACCCATAGGGAGACTTCCCCAGGGTCATAATAATTTGCATACAAAGAGAGAAGCGCTCTACCAGGAACGAACAACAGCTCAGTGGCTTGTTCTATGGCGATTTACCACCCGGAAGCAGCCTCTTTTAGACCAGTGTGCTTTTCACAGAAGAAAACTTTCCTGAAGTATATCAGTCTGATCCCGCCAAGTAAGGTCAGTCCAGCCCCGAAATACCAGGCAATTCTCCTCTGAACAAGGAACATGACAACCCCAGACAATCGTTTCGGCCTCCTATGGGCCTCGTCAGTGAGGTGCAGCCACATTCCTCTAAGCACACTGGGCAAGGAGTCCACGTCTGGTTTCCCCCATCACCCATAGGGAGACTTCCCCAGGGTCATAATAATTTGCATACAAAGAGAGAAGCGCTCTACCAGGAACGAACAACAGCTCAGTGGCTTGTTCTATGGCGATTTACCACCCGGAAGCAGCCTCTTTTAGACCAGTGTGCTTTTCACAGAAGAAAACTTTCCTGAAGTATATCAGTCTGATCCCGCCAAGTAAGGTCAGTCCAGCCCCGAAATACCAGGCAATTCTCCTCTGAACAAGAAACATGACAACCCCAGACGATCGTTTCGGCCTCCTATGGGCCTCGTCAGTGAGGTGCAGCCACATTCCTCTAAGCACACTGGGCAAGGAGTCCACGTCTGGTTTCCCCCATCACCCATAGGGAGACTTCCCCAGGGTCATAATAATTTGCATACAAAGAGAGAAGCGCTCTACCAGGAACGAACAACAGCTCAGTGGCTTGTTCTATGGCGATTCACCACCCGGAAGCAGCCTCTTTTAGACCAGTGTGCTTTTTACAGAAGAAAACTTTCCTGAAGTATATCAGTCTGATCCCGCCAAGTAAGGTCAGTCCAGCCCCGAAATACCAGGCAATTCTCCTCTGAACAAGGAACATGACAACCCCAGATGATCGTTTCGGCCTCCTACGGGCCTCGTCAGTGAGGTGCAGCCACATTCCTCTAAGCACACTGGGCAAGGAGTCCACGTCTGGTTTCCCCCATCACCCATAGGGAGACTTCCCCAGGGTCATAATAATTTGCATACAAAGAGAGAAGCGCTCTACCAGGAACGAACAACAGCTCAGTGGCTTGTTCTATGGCGATTTACCACCCGGAAGCAGCCTCTTTTAGACCAGTGTGCTTTTCACAGAAGAAAACTTTCCTGAAGTATATCAGTCTGATCCCGCCAAGTAAGGTCAGTCCAGCCCCGAAATACCAGGCAATTCTCCTCTGAACAAGAAACATGACAACCCCAGACGATCGTTTCGGCCTCCTATGGGCCTCGTCAGTGAGGTGCAGCCACATTCCTCTAAGCACACTGGGCAAGGAGTCCACGTCTGGTTTCCCCCATCACCCATAGGGAGACTTCCCCAGGGTCATAATAATTTGCATACAAAGAGAGAAGCGCTCTACCAGGAACGAACAACAGCTCAGTGGCTTGTTCTATGGCGATTTACCACCCGGAAGCAGCCTCTTTTAGACCAGTGTGCTTTTTACAGAAGAAAACTTTCCTGAAGTATATCAGTCTGATCCCGCCAAGTAAGGTCAGTCCAGCCCCGAAATACCAGGCAATTCTCCTCTGAACAAGGAACATGACAACCCCAGACGATCGTTTCGGCCTCCTATGGGCCTCGTCAGTGAGGTGCAGCCACATTCCTCTAAGCACACTGGGCAAGGAGTCCACGTCTGGTTTCCCCCATCACCCATAGGGAGACTTCCCCAGGGTCATAATAATTTGCATACAAAGAGAGAAGCGCTCTACCAGGAACGAACAACAGCTCAGTGGCTTGTTCTATGGCGATTTACCACCCGGAAGCAGCCTCTTTTAGACCAGTGTGCTTTTCACAGAAGAAAACTTTCCTGAAGTATATCAGTCTGATCCCGCCAAGTAAGGTCAGTCCAGCCCCGAAATACCAGGCAATTCTCCTCTGAACAAGGAACATGACAACCCCAGACGATCGTTTCGGCCTCCTATGGGCCTCGTCAGTGAGGTGCAGCCACATTCCTCTAAGCACACTGGGCAAGGAGTCCACGTCTGGTTTCCCCCATCACCCATAGGGAGACTTCCCCAGGGTCATAATAATTTGCATACAAAGAGAGAAGCGCTCTACCAGGAACGAACAACAGCTCAGTGGCTTGTTCTATGGCGATTTACCACCCGGAAGCAGCCTCTTTTAGACCAGTGTGCTTTTCACAGAAGAAAACTTTCCTGAAGTATATCAGTCTGATCCCGCCAAGTAAGGTCAGTCCAGCCCCGAAATACCAGGCAATTCTCCTCTGAACAAGGAACATGACAACCCCAGACGATCGTTTCGGCCTCCTATGGGCCTCGTCAGTGAGGTGCAGCCACATTCCTCTAAGCACACTGGGCAAGGAGTCCACGTCTGGTTTCCCCCATCACCCATAGGGAGACTTCCCCAGGGTCATAATAATTTGCATACAAAGAGAGAAGCGCTCTACCAGGAACGAACAACAGCTCAGTGGCTTGTTCTATGGCGATTTACCACCCGGAAGCAGCCTCTTTTAGACCAGTGTGCTTTTCACAGAAGAAAACTTTCCTGAAGTATATCAGTCTGATCCCGCCAAGTAAGGTCAGTCCAGCCCCGAAATACCAGGCAATTCTCCTCTGAACAAGGAACATGACAACCCCAGACGATCGTTTCGGCCTCCTATGGGCCTTGTCAGTGAGGTGCAGCCACATTCCTCTAAGCACACTGGGCAAGGAGTCCACGTCTGGTTTCCCCCATCACCCATAGGGAGACTTCCCCAGGGTCATAATAATTTGCATACAAAGAGAGAAGCGCTCTACCAGGAACGAACAACAGCTCAGTGGCTTGTTCTATGGCGATTTACCACCCGGAAGCAGCCTCTTTTAGACCAGTGTGCTTTTCACAGAAGAAAACTTTCCTGAAGTATATCAGTCTGATCCCGCCAAGTAAGGTCAGTCCAGCCCCGAAATACCAGGCAATTCTCCTCTGAACAAGGAACATGACAACCCCAGACGATCGTTTCGGCCTCCTATGGGCCTCGTTAGTGAGGTGCAGCCACATTCCTCTAAGCACACTGGGCAAGGAGTCCACGTCTGGTTTCCCCCATCACCCATAGGGAGACTTCCCCAGGGTCATAATAATTTGCATACAAAGAGAGAAGCGCTCTACCAGGAACGAACAACAGCTCAGTGGCTTGTTCTATGGCGATTTACCACCCGGAAGCAGCCTCTTTTAGACCAGTGTGCTTTTTACAGAAGAAAACTTTCCTGAAGTATATCAGTCTGATCCCGCCAAGTAAGGTCAGTCCAGCCCCGAAATACCAGGCAATTCTCCTCTGAACAAGGAACATGACAACCCCAGACGATCGTTTCGGCCTCCTATGGGCCTCGTCAGTGAGGTGCAGCCACATTCCTCTAAGCACACTGGGCAAGGAGTCCACGTCTGGTTTCCCCCATCACCCATAGGGAGACTTCCCCAGGGTCATAATAATTTGCATACAAAGAGAGAAGCGCTCTACCAGGAACGAACAACAGCTCAGTGGCTTGTTCTATGGCGATTTACCACCCGGAAGCAGCCTCTTTTAGACCAGTGTGCTTTTCACAGAAGAAAACTTTCCTGAAGTATATCAGTCTGATCCCGCCAAGTAAGGTCAGTCCAGCCCCGAAATACCAGGCAATTCTCCTCTGAACAAGGAACATGACAACCCCAGACGATTGTTTCGGCCTCCTATGGGCCTCGTCAGTGAGGTGCAGCCACATTCCTCTAAGCACACTGGGCAAGGAGTCCACGTCTGGTTTCCCCCATCACCCATAGGGAGACTTCCCCAGGGTCATAATAATTTGCATACAAAGAGAGAAGCGCTCTACCAGGAACGAACAACAGCTCAGTGGCTTGTTCTATGGCGATTTACCACCCGGAAGCAGCCTCTTTTAGACCAGTGTGCTGAACTGGAAATTGTTTGGATATATATATATATAGTATGTAAGTGCATTAGAGCACTTTGCATTTAAGTAGATGAAAACATGTAACAGCATATATATGCAATAAATATTTCACATTCCAATGTTCTGTACATAGCAGAATATGTTATAAGTATTTATAAATAGACATTCCTATAAATATCTGTATATATCTATATCTAATCATCTTTTTATTTAGGTATAAACATATATTGTACCAAAACATCATCAGATATATGTAGAAATATTTATTTATTTATGAATAAATAGAACATTTTCTTCTATGTGAAGAACATTGGGATGTGAAATATTCATATTTACATGTTGGGTTAGCGCACTTGAGAATATGCGATTGGTTTTGCACACAAGTAAAGAGTTTTTTCCCTTTTTTTTCTCTATTGACGTCTGGGGGAATACGTGAAAGCGCACATAATATTGTAAGCTCTGCATTTTACACACATCGGGTTAGCGCACAAGTTAAAACAGTTTACTTTCAACTCATAATACGAGCGCAACCTTCTGCACGTGAAAAGCGTACTTCTGGCTCAATTAACACTCGAGCGGGAGCATTAATTAGTGCTCCACTTGTAATTTGGCCCATGGTGTACAAAGTTCTTGGAACACTGATGCAGTAGGTAAAGATTATAATTCTAAAGTAGTATCTTCAGCTTCATTTGGTATTGCTGCCATGCATGCAGCAATATAACTTATCTTTAACATAGGTACAACTAGACCAGGTCAATCTACTCCATAAACTAATATTAGTCATGTATTTGTATTTAGCCCAACTTGAGAACATTCTATATGGAAAAATGTGTTGTTGTCCTCCCCTCTGTCCCACAAGCTAAAAGCAGTCAGATTAGATGTTCTGGAACCGCTTACCATTGCAGTTGGCTTCATTAAACATTTGTAATTGTTCTGTGCACAAAACTGCATTTTTTATTTCACCAGGGACTTCCCAATTGATCCAAACAGCAAAAGTTCAAGGGGGGCTCTGGCTTTGCACTGTAAGTCCTCTATCTTTGTTTACAAGAGAAACATTTCTAATTATCTGATTTACATGAAAAATATACAGTCATATCGTGAACAAGACTTTATGTGTACGTTTAAGAAGCAGTTAGTATCCACCATGTATCACTGTCATGTAATCAGTTATATTTTATTGCGTTGTTTTTATTTTCTTTATTTTCGGTTTTATGTTTCACTACCTAATAAATATATCTGTTATTTCTTCATCAAGTTGGTAAACTGTGTCTCATTCACTTCTTATCGTTTTAAAAGGAAATCAGAAAATGTTAAAGGGACATGGAAGCCCTAATAAAACTTTCAGGATTCAAGTTCATTTAAAAAAAAACAACTTTCTGTTTACTTTTGCTATTACGTTTATTGTTTTTTTTTTTCTTGGTATCCTTTGTTGAAACTTCTTTTCATGAAAAGCATACTGAGGTATGTTCATGTGTGGGTACATTTATTGAGTATTATATGGCAGCAGTATTTACTATAATGTTTGTAACAATGATATACATTGTTGCAAACACTGCTGGCATATAGTGCTCAAGACCCATGCACAATCCTGAGTTTTCAACAAAGGATACAAAGCGAAAGAGGCACATTTGCCAATATAAGCATACTGGAATTTATGTTTTTCTTAAAGAAACATAAAACCCAATATTGTTCTTTCACAATTTACTTCTATTATAAAATTTCCTTCTCTCTTATCTTTTGTTAAAAAGCAGAGAATAAATCTTAGGAGCGTGCACTTGTCTGGACCCCTATATGGCAGCAGTTTTGCAAGAATATTATACATTTATAAGAACACTATATGGCAGCACTATTTCCTGTCAGGTAGTGCTACAGACACCTTCCTAGGTATCCTTTCAATAAAGAATAACAGGCGAACAAAATAAATTTAATAATAGAACAGCTATTTCATATACAAAAATAAACATTACACAACAATTTCTCATATATTTTAAACTCTGCAGCTGGTATAACAAATAATTGGAAACACATAAATTGTACAGTAAACAGTTCCTTTAAACCTAACTAAAGTTAAAGTTGTAGCTAGAATTACTGCTACAAGCCAGCAGCAGCAGTTTTTGTAATGGGATCAGGATTAGCCAAGAACAAAAGTGAAGCTTATATACTAATTGGCTGACACAGGAATCAATCAACTGACAAATGAATTGTTAATGTGTTTAAATTTGGAGTTTCAAAGCCATTGGCAGCTAAATAGTGTTTAGGTGACTTTTTAAACCTTTCTGAACTCGAAAAGAAAGTCTTTCTTTCCTTTAAGGTGGCACATAAGAGTGGGAGGGTTTCTCCAACACATACATATACCTGTTACAAGACTATTTTTAAGAATGCAAATAAAGATTAAAATCTTTCACTATATGTTTATGCACATTAATATCCTACTAGTCACATGGAATGATGCCTTGATGATGACGGACTAGCAAGGAAAATCAGCATACACCTGTGAGGCGGCTTGCTAGCAGCAGCATTTGTGGATCAGACAGAAAGTCTGAATAGGTAATGGATTGCAACTATTTGCCAAGATCACAAGCTGTGGATACAAGGTACTCTGGAAAGGTGTTGTAACCCTTGTAGCGTTTGTGTGGAAGTTTACTGGGTAATTGAAACAGTGGATGAATCTTAGCCAACTCTGCAACCTATAAGGGGTGATACTATCAATTATTGGAGTAAGAGTACCAGAATTACTGTTTGTTATACACATAATCCCACGTAACAAATCTGTCAAAAACGTGGTGAATCTATTTTCAGGACATTTTTATACTCACATAAGTTTGTGACCGGTCACAGTTAATATATACAAATATGAGTATACCATATTCATTGTTCATTTTAATATAATATTTTATTATTTTAATAAAACTGATGTTAATCTCATAATATAATTTATTGAAGATCAATCCATATAATTTATTTCCCTCTTCTTTTTTGGCTGATAGAGCTCTTATACTATATACCTTTTTTCAGAATGATCGCCAGTACTTCTATTTCTCTGGTGGAATGATCTAAAGTCACTTTTTACCCTGAAAACAGGGTGTCTCACTAAGGTGCGTATACTGCATTTTTGTATAAAAAATGTATTTAACATCATACAAACAAATAAACTCATAAATAAGCAGGGAAAAAGTATATTGTAAAGGTGCACCAAAAATTGTAATGAAATTGTCCACCAACATCAATCGTATTTTATTAAAACTGTAAAATGTGTATATAAACTACACAGGAATAAATCGTATTAACTATGCACAGCACTATAATCATAATTTAAGTACACTGGATGTGCAAAAAAAGCAAGAAATTTGTACTTAAAAGTACAAAATACAAAGTGTAATTGTTGATTTACCATAAAATGGGCTGGACAATCATGAGCGTTCCATGGGCGTATAGGAAATTGTCTCTCTAATCCCAGTGTAATTCTGTAAAGATTTTTGCACTAGGGATCTCACAGTTTTTTCCCGAAAACTAAAAGCTGGTGAGCTTTTTTCAAAACACTCAAAATACTTATAACCCTAATAGACAAACACATACAAAAATATAGGCGACTGTAAGATGCCATGCACAGAAACCAGCATCATTTGACTTATTGGTGGCAGGATTTAATATTTGAAGTGCACCCCCTGCTCACTGCTAACTTCGCTCCACGGTGTTGTCTCCCTTTCCAGCGAGCTCCATTACTTTATATAGGAGTATATTCGTTGTCTTGGGATCTTTTGTTGAAAAGCAGGGACGTAAGCTTAGGAGCATGCACGTGTCTGGAACACTATATAGCAGCAGTTTTGCAAGAATGTTATCTATATGCAAGAGCACTATTTCCTGTCATGTAGCACTCCAAACACCAACCTATGTATCTCTTCAACATAGAATACCATGGGAACGTAGCAAATTTGATAATAGAAGTAAATTGGAAACTTTGTTTAAAAATTGTGTGCTCTGTCTGAATAACAAAATAATATTGGGGGTTCATATCCCTCATTTAAAAAGACACACTTTTTTATTTCATTGATGTATAAATTCCATTATTTGCTGAGCTACAGAGATTGATCTTAGCCCTACCCCCATTTTTTAGTGACCCATCATTTGAAAGAGGAGATTATAATTTCTCCTATGAGGGGTAAAATGCTTATCTCTTTCACTACCTGTCCCTAAGATTATATTCAATAATAGCGCCTGATTCAAGAGATTGTATTAAAGGGATACTAAAGTTAAAATGAATCTTTTGTGATTCGGATGGTGCATACAATTTTTAAAGAAATAAAAACTTTCAAATTGCACACGTTCTGTAGCACCAGCTCATAGTCAGTATGTGAAAGAGTTCAGTGTATACCTATATGAGTTTGTGATTGGCAGATTGCTGTAATATGATACAGGGGGCTGGCAAATGGAAGGAGATTTTAACATTTGTCAGAAAAATCATTGATTATTTAAAATCTAGAAGTGTTATTGCATTATATTTGTTTTATGCATGTGTTCATCTACTGATATATATATATATATATATATATATATATATATATATATATATATATATAATATATATATATATATAGAGAGAGAGAGAGAGAGAGAGAGAGAAGGAGAGAGAGAGTGAGAGAAGGAGAGAGAGAGAGAGAGAGAGAAGGAGAGAGAGAGAGAGAGAGAGAGAGAGAGAGAGAAGGAGAGAGAGAGAGAGAAGGAGAGAGAGAGAGAAGGAGAGAGAGAGAGAGAGAGAGAGAGAGAGAAGGAGAGAAAGAGAGAGAGAGAGAGAGAGAAGGAGAGAGAGAGAGAGAGAGAAGGAGAGAGAGAGAAGGAGAGAGAGAGAGAGAGAGAGAGAGAGAAGGAGAGAGAGAGAGAGAGAGAGAGAGAAGGAGAGAGAGAGAGAGAGAGAGAGAAGGAGAGAGAGAGACAGAGAGAGAGAGAGACGGAGAGAGAGAGAGAGAGAGAGAGAGAGAGAGAGAGAAGTAGAGATAGGTGCACTCTCACAAACTCAATTCAATGGCCAGTGTGCTAAATGGTAATTCAGATATAGTCAGTAGAAAACAACACTCTCTGGACTTGAAGAAAAGGTGCAAAAATGCCTTTTAATAAGTGACTATTCAGGGAGTATACACCTTCATAAGACCGTCAGGGTCTGATGAAGGGGTATACTCCCCGATACGACACTTATTAAAAGGCATTTTTGAACCTTTTGTCAAGTCCAGAGAGTGTTGTTTTCTACTGACTATATATATATATATATATATATATATATATATATATATAATCTATATCTATCTATATCTATCTATATCTATCTATATCTATCTATCTATCTATCCATAATTTTTACTCATTGAAACAGTAGATGTTTTTTCCAAGATACAAATTATTATAAACATTGGGTGGATTAATATATCTATTTCTATTGTTTATTGAAAATGCTTTTGCACCAACATTTTGTATTTCCTTCTAAGCTTGTGCAACCTTGCCTAGTCTTTCAGCAATACGTCTATGTTTACCTCACTCACCTAAGTTACTGTTGCTCCCGCATGGAATCAGTTAATAAAAAAATGCAACTAAAGTTTCTTTGATTAACAGAGAGTTTTTTTAAATCCATTCCTAAGAATTTCCAGAAGGTGTCAACAAATCCTTTATCCTTTAGCAATGCAAAGGCATCTGGGCTTAGTTATTTTACATTTAGATGGGTTTTTTTTTAAATATAAAATATGGTAGAAATAAACACAATAACCTTTTCATTGTTTTAGTAAACATGATCCCAAAGACATTTTCAGAAATTTTCAGGGAAAAAAAAGTTATTTAGATTTAATAAAAATAAACAAGAAAAACATTTTGACATAAAATAAACCTATGGAAATTAACACAATTTATTTAATACTGCATTTTCCTATCTTTAACATTGAGTTGAAATGTAACAACTTTTTTCCTTAAAGGGACATTAAACACTAAATAAATGATGGGTAGAATGATGCATTTAATGAAAAGATTAGTTTGAAAATAACACGTAGATGTATTTTTCAAAGTTTCATTAGCTGCTTACATATTGACAAAATAAATGTAAAGTTTTAGTGTTTATAAAACAATGGGAGCTGCCATGTTGTAACTTAGGTTACCTTCTTTTATATATATTTATAAAAACAAATTGTGCTCTCAAAGCTGGAATCTTTGTTTCAATCAGAAAAATCCATAAATACACTTTTTGCTTGACCATCTACTGTATAGCTTTTTTTTTAGAGTAACAATAATTTGATACAGTCTCAGCACTGTAACATAGTATTAGCACTGTGTCTTTAAAATTGCATGTGTATGTGTGTTCTACAAAAGCTCCTCCTCAGCTTAGGGAACCTGTGAGTCAGTTTGCAGCCTGTGAACAGATCAGCTCCAAAGACTATACTGCTGCCAAATAAAAAGTTGAACCTTGTTAATACTAGCTGTACTTGGTGCTTTGTGATTTAGTGAAGCAAGGTTTGGGAAATTACACATTGCTGTGTATAACAGCATAGCCTTGATCATTCTGACAATGAAATCTGCAGTTTTGCTTCTGATGTTACAAGTAAGTTAAACTTCATATCTTCAGTTGCATGTTTGTCATATAGTCTTCTTGTATAACTCTGCTATCTTTCAGGACAATGGATTTTCCAATGCTGAGAATAGCTATACTATTATTATGTGAGAGTTTTAACACTAAATTGAAATGTATAATATAATTATATTAATGTTAATTGCTTTAATAATATGTTGTTAATTACATGAAATATGTTTCTGTCGTGTTATTCAATCTATGTTATTAACTTGACAAATGACAAGTTTCTTTTTATTATTTACTAGATTTAACAGGTAATATTAATATTTTTTTGAGAGATGAAATGATAAGACATTTCATTTATTTAATTACTTTAGTACCTGTCTGATCTGATTTAGTACCTGAACATAGAAGTTGAAGAATAAACATTTTAATGATAGTGTTTCCTTGGTATCAGTTACATACAGCTCAGTTGTGATGTATGACCACTTTGGCAAAGTCTAATTTAGATTAGCGGGTGTGCAATAAACGACTTGCAGTTTGAAAACATTTGTACATGTGCTTGTTAAATAGTTTATAGTGTTATATTTTAGTTTTCTTTTAATTGTTATATTTCAAAATGAAAGAAATCTAAATTCTAAAAATGCATAAGGATGCACTGTGCACAGGGGCATATGGAATGTAGCACAGGTTTTGTTGGAAATATTTTTTTGTTAATTAAAAGGACATAATAGTCATATGTGAATTGTACAATAATGCATTTTAAATACAATTGGAAGTATTATTGCAATATACATTTGCTTGAGAAAACCATCATTAAAAAATGATTGCAGGTTGTTGCGAACTGACATTGCCATATGTATAAAAGAAAGAAAAATGTCTGCGCCGTCTATAGGCATATTTGGTGTGAATAGTGTGCCTAGTCCTGTTGGTGATACAATTTGACAAATTCATTTTTTACAACTGTAGGATTTTAATATTATTTGAAATTCCCTCTTCTGCATAATTAATATTTTTGTTTCCTTTAAATATCCCAAAAATATATTGGAAAAATGTATTTAAAATTGAGATTAAGATATTATAACTCATTTTAAAACTCATTATATTTTCTTTTTTAATTTATTCAATTTTTTTAACAAAACTTTTCTTTTTTCCAAATATTGTGAATGTATTTCTTGCCCTGTCAATTAATTGTATTTTTTAATTTAAGACTGAAGTATATACTTTTATACAACATAAAGTTCTATATTGGTTTTATTGTGACAGTTTCCAAGTGAATTATAAACTGTATGCCTTACAGTTTCTACTCTTAAATATATTCATATTACCATCTCATTGGAATTCTTTCAATCTGTATTATTGTAGTTTTCTAAAATAAAATATTTGTTTTTGTGATTGCAAGGCTAATATATTTGTGTTTATCAACATTACATTTCATTTTCTAAAAAGTTTAATTTTAAGTTAAAATATTCTGCAACAAAATGCATAAAGCTATTTAAAAATGTAATGTATATGTTTAATAGTTCATGTCATAATATGTAATAAAAATGATTTATATGTTTCATGTCACAAAATATAAATACATTATATCTTAAATCATGCAAAAAAAAAATGAATGTTTTCAATTTTCCAATTTAGAATTTATCTAACATTAGTTAAAATGTTCAAACCCAAAGTCTAGCTTGTCTAACATGTTTATTTTTTTTGTTGCTTTTTCTTCATATGAAGAGTACTTTATTGCTATTTAAGAGAGGTTAATTAAGCAACGTTTGAGACTAATAATGCCTTTCAGGTTTCTCTACTAAAGTTTATTTATTCAACTCACACTATAACAAATAGACCCTGTTTACATAAATCATGATAGACAGATAAATAAATCCTCGCACTTCAGCTTTTGAAGGTTCATTTACACTATATGTAAGTAAATTTATACAACATGTTTCTTTATACATTTTGAAAACTAGTTTATGTTTAAAAGAATTTTGTTGAATAATATGAGCACAGATTATTTATACAGTTGGTTACATGTGTGTATTGTGTTTATAATGTGTATTTATAGATGTATATTTCCATATGTCTGTGTATCTCACTGTTTCTATCTATGAATCAATTTTCTATCTAACGATCTATCTATTTATCATCTATCTATCTCTCTATCTATATATCATCTATCTATCTATCTATCTATCTATCTATCTATATATCTATCTATCATTCTATTGTTTTATGATATTTATAATGACTTGACTAATGGCACATAGAAAATGACAAAAAGGCCTTATGGTTTGAAATATTGTCCTGTAATTTTGTTTTGGATACTTCTACAGCATTGATAAAAGCTCAGTATTATTTAGAAGAATTTGAGGCTGGTGCATTTTGGAGTAATTGAGGGGTGGCCTCATTGTTGCATGTGCGGTTCTTATAGATATATTATAATGTCACCAGTGACTTCAGTAAAATGTATATTGGTGGACTGGAATACGTTTTATTTGTTGCAAGATCTTGCCAAGTAAGATAAATGATTAGCTAATTAGTTGGCCATTGCATCTTATGCATTGCAACCACACCATCTCAAAACAAGATTATCATGCATGCTTGTGTCAGATTTAAACAAATTCATTTCCTGTTTTTAAATCTTAAAATCACTTAATCATAACAAAATATATATTATGCTATGAAATGCTTTCAATGTATTCTTAATTGTGCTAATTTATTTAATGGCTAATCAGTTTCTTGATGAAAATGTCATTAATGTCAATGAGTGCTAAAATCATCCCTTGCCTGCTATAATGTAGCTTGAACAAAATGGTATTCCAACTAGTATGTAAACAACCTTAAATTGTAATAATTTTTCGTTAGCCATTTAATCGATTGCTGCCTTTCAAAAACTATTAGCTGGTTCTTTCTAAACATGGCCACAGCTAGAAAAAAAGCCAGTGATATTGGTCTTTTTTAGAGATAAGCAGATTATCAATATGGGTATGTTTCCATGCCATGAACTTTGCCAAATATCAAGGTAATAAAAGTGTATCAGTTAATGCTCTCTTTTCCTTGCCTTAATTTTTTTTTTACTTTCTAGTAATAAATTAACATACTGTGTAATGTGATGTCACCTTGTTTGCTGAAATTGCTTTCCAAAAGCCAACCACCCCCCCCCCACACACACACACACACACAGTTGACTTATTTGGAAGAGCCAGTCAGGGCTTGTTTTTAAATTAGACACAGCTGACCATGGTCATTATTTTTGCTAACTCTTCTGTTTTTTTTATTTATTATATCTGCTGATGCCAGTTAACCACAGATATGTGGCAGGTTTAGGCCTGTAAAGTCTGCCATGTGCAAAAAATTGTACTGGTTTCAGTCAACAAAAAATTATTGTCAAGTAGGAGAAAGGATATGCGGTAAGACTGGCATCTAGTTATTTGAATTTTATGCAAACAGTATATTTTGAAAGTATAGTTGCAAATATAGATGTAAATTAGTGTTTATAATGGAGCCGTTATTATAATTCTTATGATATATACTAATAATTATAGGTGGCACATAGGGCCTAATTTTCCTTGTGAACTGTGTAGCTTATTAAAGGGAGTTCGCTAATATTTTTTATGTAAAGGAGGAACACTTTACAGTATAGTGCTCAGTAAAATAAGCGGATTATTTCTGCTCATGACTGTACATTTTTGAGAATCAGGCCTATGCAGTTAAAAGGTGTGATTTTGTTTTTAGAGTGTTAAATAAGATATTTGAATCTTGACATGAATGCTTACTGAAGCATAGGTTGAGACATATACTCTCAGGAAAGTTTATAACAGGTTGTATAAAGAAAACTGGCTCATACAGAGCCCAAATCAGATCTTTTATAGTGACTTATATCACCAGTAACACAATAAAATGGACAATGTCCTTGTAAAAGACACATGCACAATGTTTAAGGCAGTGAGAATATATTGCGCAAATAATATATGACGTATTCTTTAATGTGCTTATTCAGCATTCAAAGGGATAGTGTACTGGAAACCTTTCCCCTTTAAAAGGATACTCTAGTCAAAGTTAAACTTTCATGATTCAGATAGAGCATGCAATTTTAAGCAACATTCTAATTTACTCCTATTATCATTTTTCCTTTGTTCTCTTGGTATCATTATTTGAATGTAAGCTTAAGAGCCAGCCCATTTTTGGTTCAGCACCAATCAGCAAGTACTACCAAGATGGGCCGGCTCCTCAGCTTACATTCTTGCTTTTTCAAATAAAGATACCTAGAGAACAAAGAAAAATTGATAATAGGGCTAAATTAGAAAGTTGCTTAAAATTGCATGCTCTATCTGAATCATGAAAGTTTAATTTTGACTAGACTATCCCTTTAAACATGTTACCTGATGAAGTAAATCAATTCTTTAAAAACAGCTTCTTTACTTTTACTGTGTCATTTGAAATAACCATTTTGCTTGTTAAACTAAAATTTTAAATACTAATAGCAATAGAAAAGCTAAACAAGAAAGAGCATAAATCACACAATTAGTAGGGGTGGGAGAGAAAGGTATTAAAATGTTACTTTTCAATTACTCTAAGTAGTGGCTTTTGTGTATTCAGACAGAGATAAGGAGGTTCTGTGTATATCGGTAAAAACAATAATGTCTCATCTCTGCAAGCTCAGCCCATTTTATCAATCACAATCATCTGTCATATACAAAAAATAAATCTAAAGTAGCAATTTTCAATATATTTGATACACAGTTGGTATAACAGATCCTTTAATAGATTGATCTATGGAATGGTATCTCCCCATGGTGCAGCCTCTTT